>NW_014012423.1:11040-16126 GCF_000611645.1 Monoraphidium neglectum
GGTGAGGACATCGGGGTTCAAGGGCAGGGTTTGGGGGTCGGAAGGCGTCTAAAGGGTGCTTCAAGGCGGCCGTGGCGCCTCAGCACGGTGCAGCCCTCTTGCAACCAGGCGGGATGGAAACTCTCAGCTCAGCGGGCCGTGGCGAGTGTAGTGGCCTGATGAGGCCTAGCACCAGACAAATCTGCCCAGACAAACCAAGCCAGTAACCAAGCAGCATCGGAAGTGACCCGACCCACCTGAATCCCACGCGTAGTGGTTGGTCCCATCAAACGTAAACACGTCCTGCATTGCAGTCGATTTGGGTGGGTGATGCCTGGGCAACAACTGGTTCGGCAGCCAGGTGCTTGCTTGACTGCAGAGGCGGCTGATGTGCTTGTTGACAGCCGGCAGTGACGTCAACAGGGGCCAGCGCGAACCAGTGAGCCGGTCATCAGCCTCAGAGACATTCGCGCACACTCGTGTTTGCACCAGGCGTCGCGTGCAGCTGACTGAGTCAAAGGCCATGCCTGCACGCAAGACCAGCCTTAGTTCGTGTTGGGGTTTGAAGCTGCTGTTGCAAGCCTGACGCAGGCCGTCGCCTGTGCGATCGTACGCCCTCCTTCTCACCCACCAGCGCAAGGATCTGGGCGCCTGGTGCCAGCCTTGAGACTGTGGCAGCGACATTGGTGCCGTGCCCCCTGCGGTGAGCGGTCGAGGGTTGAGGTCGGAATCCTCCTCGCGGCGCAAGAGCATCGCTCTTGATGCACTGGGGCGACGTGGAAGGCACAAGCACGCATATGCCTGGGGCCCCTCATGGCGGCCGGCGCGCCCTAATCTGTCGCATGCCGCCATCGTGCCGACTTCACAACGCCATCATGCTGACATCATGCTGACATCATGCTGACATCATGCTGACATCATGCTGACATCATGCACCTGTCATGCTGACATCACATCACCACCAAGCGCAGCCTCACATGTCGTCCAGCTGGTTGTCGTTGGCGGCAAAGTCCCGGGCGTACGCAACGCGGCAGGAGGCGGGCGCGCCCGGGGATGTGCAGGAGCCCAGGTCAGGGTGGGTGTAGTTGGCGCCTGCGAGCAGCAGCGTTTGGGGTTTAGAGGAGCGATGTTGGAATGGGTAGGTAGGGGCGGACCAGCGTGCTGCGACGGACGGCGGGGCAGAGGAGCACTCTATGATGTACGGGGGAGGCGGCGGCAGCTAGTCGCTGCTGGCGCGCGAGCAAGCCTGGTGGCACGTGCAGCCGTGCTGCATGCGCATGCACCAGCAGATGCAGGCATTGCGGCGCCGGCGGGGGCTGCGCGCTGGCCGCCCACCCGAATCGACGACGGCGACGTAGCAGCCGCTCCCCTGCTTGCCGGACGCGGCCACCGCGGCCTGGTTGATCAGCGGCAGGCTTTCCAGTAGGGCCGGAAAGTTCATGCGGTCCGGCTCAACCGATTCGACCAGTGGGTCCCCCCGCAGCGCCTCGAGCGCCGCCGCGCTGGCGACGTTGACCGCGTTGACCGGCAGCTGGTCAAACTCGCGCGCGACCGCCACGCCCCGCGCAGCGGCGGCGACGGAGGCCTTGACCGCGTCCTGCGCGCCCAGCCGTACGGCGTGCTCAGCTGCAGCGGGCTCGGCCGCGGCGGGGCCGCCGCCGGCCGCGACCACGGCCGCGCCTGCTGTGGCGGCTTGGGCCCCGGCAGCGTTTCTGGTGACCTTATAGGTGACGATAAACCTTGCGGGCTGGCCGGCCGCCATTGCAGAGAGCGCAGCCGCCTCGTAATCGACGCCGCCCGCGGCCGCCACAGGGGCGGCATTGGCATTGGCAGCGGCGGCAGCTGGACGGGTGCTGCTGCCCGCTGCGACCGGCACAGGGGCCTCGCAGCGGCGGCCGCACTCGGCTGCTCGCGAGGGTGGCGGCAGCGCAGAAGAATGCGGCGCTCATGTGCGCGGTCGGGCGTGGGGGAGCGCATGGGTCCGCATGGTGGGTCCTCTAACGGTCGAGCGAGCGCGTCGCGCCAGCAGCAGCAGCAGCAGCAGCAGCAGCAGCAGCAGCAGCGGCTGGACGTTACTGCCCTCCCAGCCGACGACTCACCCAGGGCTGTGTCCGTGCAGGTCAGCAGGAGTGCCGCAAGTAGTGTTGCTGTTCTCATAATATGCTCCTTCATCTTTGCCCCAGCCTGAAGGGGGGGCACACCGGATCAAGAGGCATAAGGCTGAATTGAGCACGGCAAATACTGCAAACGCGCAGAGCCAGGTGACGCGGCGCTCAAACACAACTACCCTCACCAAAGCCGAGGTAGAGGTGCCAGGATGGTCTTCAAACTGACTTGCAAGGACGTCGCGCTCCGAAATCACTGCTGGGGCCCCTCAACCACGGTCCACGTTACGACGGGATGTCCAGATACCCAAAGGACGGAATTGGGGCGACGTTCGCGTTCAAGAAAGATGCTCTTCTTACGTATGTTACAACACCTGAACAGCGACGTCGGGTTTCTGCTTGGGGGGCCCCGGAATGGTCACAGGTTCTTCACGACGCACTTCTTTGGAACCCGTGGTGAGAGACGCCGTTGATACCTTCGAGTAGTTCTTTGAGCGACATACCAACCACGATTATTGCGATAGTTCCCTTGACGGGCCCGTCACCCCCTCCCAACTAGCTGGGCAATCCCTAATTGCAGCCGGCGGGGAACATCCAGGCTATGCCTGCACATGTCATGCCCTCCCTACGCCCCGAGCGAGGTGTAGGTGTGCCGGCAACAGCGACGTATGCGACACGCCGCAAGCAACTGATCCGCTGGCAGAGCCTTTGCAGCAAGCGTCTGTTACACGGATGGAGCTGTTGTGTCAAATGTTGACCTCCGAAAGCGATGCGCCAGAACAGCCACGACGACACACGTTTGCACGACTGGCCGCCCGGGGCGACGGTGTTGGAATGTGCACTCGTACAGAATAGGCAGCGCGCCCGCCGAATGGTGGGCGGGCGCGCGCGGAGCGTCCGAGTCCGAGATTGAGCGCCGCAAACGGCCCACGCCGCCGCGCCCGCCCCCTGGGGTGAGGGATGCGTGCGCGCCGGCGCCGCGCCAGCGGGAACGAGCCCCGGCAAAAAGCTGGGTGATAAGAAGGCCTCGGGACCCTGTTCAACCAATGCAGAGGACAGCTGTACACCACCAGAACCGCCGTCTTCACATCTCATGCGAGAACGGCGGCCACGGCGCGCACCAAGCGTGCGCAGACAAGACATCGCGCAGCATGCAAACAGACCAGCAGGGCCGCGCTGCGCCCGCACCCCGCCCCTCCCCGGCGCAATGCAGGGCAGCGGTTGCGGGGTTCGTGCCGCCCTAACACACGCCCTGCAAGGGACGAGCTCCCCTCTCCTGCTGAGAAACGCTCGCCTAAGTAACAGCCCAAAGCTCGAGCCGTGTTAGAAACCATTGTCTGGCGTTCTGGCCGCTGAAAATCGGCCCCAGAAGCGTGCCAGAGGGCAAAAAAAGCGCACGCCGCCGGCGCGGCCGCTCACGGCTCCGGGCCGCCCGCGGGGGGCGCGCTGGCCTCGTAGAGCAGCAGCGATGGCTGCAGCCGCGCGGCCTTCATGGCGGCCTGCACCCTGGGCCACTCGCCCACCAGGGAGATGCGGTCGTCGTCGAAAAGCAGCCACTGGCCCAGCTCTTCTGACAGGCAGAACGCGTTGTAGTGGTGGCCAAAGTAGCACACGACGCACCTGGAGGGGTGCGGTTGCGGGGCGAGGAGGGGAAACGCACGTTCGGAGAGGTCGGAGCACGCACGCAGCGGGATTGGGCACTAAGTTGGGATGCCCGGCGCCGCGGCCTCGGCGCAGGCTCGGGTGCAAAAGGGGCGGCGCTCGCGCGCTGAGGAGGGGAGCCCGCTGGGCGGGGCGCGCACCTGAGCTGGTGGGCGGGCCCCGGCGCGACGCCCCCGAACGCGCGCATGAGGTCCAGCTCGGGGCCGAGCGCGTCTATGGTGCCATGGAGTGCGTCCACCGGGGCCTGAGGGGTGTGTGTGTGTGTGGGGGAGGGGACACCGTGGGTCAGTCTCCAGGCGGGGCGCCAGGTGCCCATGACGGCAGCCAGCAGCTCCTCGTCACAGGCGCGCGAAACAAAAAGGCAGCAGCCGGCTGTGTCTGCGGGGGCTGGAGGGGAGGCCGGCAGGCAAGCCACGGGCCCGGGCGCGCCGAGGGTGCGGAGGCGGCAGGATTTGCGGGCGCAAGCCTCTGATTGCTCCCCAAGCCGGGGCGCCGCCCGCGCAGGGCATGGTTGGGGTCCTCACCTGGGGAGAATCCCAGACCAGCGCCAGTGTGAACACCTTGGGGCGCCGTAGCAGCACCGTCCGCGTGCCGCTTGCGTGCCGCGGGTGCCGCTGCTGCTGCTGCTGCTGCTGCTGCTGCTGCTGCTGCTGCCCGCGCGGCTGATGCAGCGGCTGCGGGTGGAGCGGCTGGGGCTGGAGGAGGGCCGGCTGCTGCTGCTGCTGCTGCTGCTGCTGCTGCTGCTGGCCTTGCTGCTGTGGGGGCTCCTCCTGGATATCGGAGGCGCAGAGGATGTCTGAGAAAGCCCCGTCAAACAGCATGTCGTAGCACTCACGCAGCACCTGGGGTTTGCAGGGTGTGTGTGTGCGTATGCGCGCGCGTGTGTGTGTATATGTGTGTCGCGTTGCATGTGCATGTGTGTGTGTGTGTTTGTGTTTGTGTGTGTGTGTGTGTGTGTGTGCGCGCGCGAGTGCGCGTACAGGGAGATTGATGCGCACACGCACGTGCGCAGCCTACCGGAAGCCATCAAAGTGCAGTCGGCCCCGCCGCCACGACACATCGGTCCCAGGGCCCCGCCCCGCCCGCCGGCCCTACCTTCGCGTGCACAAAGTGGGCAAACTTGACAAACTGCTGCGCGTCCACCAGGCCCGCCTCGCCCGCCGCCGCAGCGGCCGGCGGCGGGGCCGCCGCGCCCTTGCTGGCGCCCGCGCCCGCGGCTGCCTCGTCGTCGCAGGGCGCCGCGACCTGGACATCCAATCCAAACACGCGGTGCACCATGCTCATCGCCGGCACAGCCGCGCCCGCGCCCGCGCCTGCCACCCCGCCCAGCCGCCCGACCC
>NW_014012422.1:0-10792 GCF_000611645.1 Monoraphidium neglectum
GGGTGGGGTGGGTTGGGTTTGCGGTGCATGATCGTGGTCACGATCGGCTCCAGGGCAGCCGATCGTCACGCTTGACCACAACTGGCAGCTCAGGCCTGCGGGCGGCCACCCAACAGTGCGAATCCTTCCTCGGCTGGGCCCGTGGCTTGCTTGCAAATCCACGCACCACGGTGCCCGTTGAACCTCGTACTGTGCCGCCACCCCGCACCCCGGCCCGGTCGTGATGAAAATCATGGCTTGCAATAGCCCGCCAACCCCACACCCCTCAATTCCCCGCACAGCGCGCTGATGTGGCGCCCCCCGCCGCGCCCCACCTTGACGTGGTGGATGCCCAGACGCTCCAGGATGGAGGGCGGGAACACGCGGCTCGCAAAAGCGCGTCGGAAGATGGACTCGAACTGCGCGTCCAGGCCGCCGATGCCGAGGGACTCGAAGGACAGGGTGCGGCTCTTGAACAGCTGGTTGGTGGCGAAGCCCTTCTGGCCCGTGATCTTGATGGGGGCCTGGCCTGGGGGGCGCGAGGGGAGTGCGCGGCGGCAAAGGGTCGGTTTTGGGTGGGTGAGGCTTCGAAAGGATGGGGGGCATTGGAGGCTGGAAGCTGACTGGGGGGGGGGGGGAGGTCACCGTCTGTCATCACTATGGGCCTCCGCCCCACACGCGCGTGCAGCCGCGCCCCCTCCTGCACAAGCCAAGCACCGCACAGCGCGCGTTGCGCATGCGCGCGCTCGTGCACTCGCGCCCCGCCCTGGCCCCGGGCCCCGCCCACCCGAGTTTGTGAAGATGAAGGCGGTGCTGTCCCTGAGGAAGCCGCGCTGCACGTCCCTGTTCTCCCCGCTGGCGTCCGACACTAGGAGGGAGCCCACCACGACGCGCAGGTTGAGGCCCTGCAGCTCAAAAACCACCTGCTGGTTCACGCTCAGGACCTGCGCAAAAAAGGGGGGTGTTCGTTGGTGGGATACTTGGTTTTGCTTGCTTGTGTGTTTTTGCTTCTTCACTTGTGTGTGTGTGTGTGTTTGCGTGTGTGTGTGTGTGTGTGTGTGTTTGCGTGTGTGTGTGTGTGTGTGACTTGTATCATGGACGTTGACTGACAAAGAAGCTCTCTGAAACTTCTCTCGCGTGAAGAGAGCCGCCATCAATTTTGGACTTGCAACTGCCTGGTACTGCTGCTCGGACGTTGCGGAAACAGACCACTCGCAGCATCCTCTCGCATGTGGTCCCGTCCGCTCTTCCCCTGCCATACCGATTTCCGGGGCTCACCGAGGTCCCCCATACTCAGCATGCTCCGCAGGCCCCATCAGCCCCGCAGGCTCAAGAGGCAAGGCCCACCTGCCCAGCAAAGTCCTTGAGCAGCCTGTCGATGATGTCATTCGCCGACAGCTCGCGCTGGGCTACCTGTGCGGAGGCAGCACGGCCAAGGACGATGAAAGTCTGTGGCGGCCGCGCCTTTGGCCGCGCGTCTCTGTCATCCCTGCCGCTGCCGCTGCCAGGGTAGTGGCTCGGTGTGACCCACAGCTAGGTTGTCATTTCTCTCAACGTCCCACTGCCTTTGCCTGTAGCGGTGGCTGCTGCTGCTATTGCACTCAGCAATCTGGCGCTGCCACGCATCATCACCCCGCACCCCACACGGCCGCCTGCCTGCCGACGCGGCGCTTGGCCTGAGCGTCATCCGCTCCTTTTGCGGCCTGTCCCCCACGAGCCCGCTCCCAACCAACACGCGCCTTGTCTGTCACGTAAGCGATCTCCCCATAGAGCAGGTTGGCAGTGGGCACAGAGGGCGGCGGCGCATAGGCGCGCACGTCGGCCGCGTCACGCACTGACACCTTGAGGATCTGCGATAGCGGAATCGAGCAGCGCATTGCGGTTTGCTGCTACAACTGCTCGCTGCGACCAAGCCGTGGCTCCATAGACGCTGCGCGGCCGCTTCCATGCAGTTGGAAGGGCGGCAACGCAGCCCCAGCTGCCCAGCTGCTGCCCCTCCTGCTGCAGGAAGGATGTGGGTGGCCGAGCTGCCGCCACGAGTGAGCTCTCACCCGCCGCTGGATGCTGTTCAGCGCCACCGAGCCGTGAGGCACTGTGGGGTGGCCCGCCACATTGAACACACTGCGTTGCAGAAGCAGGTGTGCATGCGAGCGGGCCGCATGCTTCAAGGTGGATTGTCAAAGCACGCCAGGACAACGCGATTGCTGGACAGCATGTCAGGAGCTGGAGCACTAGGACATGCCCAGCCCACTGCTGCGCCTTACCAATATGATCATGGAGCCGGCGCTTGCACAAAATGCAAGCGCTGCCGCTTGCGCAAGGCACGGCGCGAGGCACGGCGCAGTAGTCGCAGCGCGAGCACCAGCTCAAACACTGCCGCCCTGCCACTCACAAGGCGCCGATCTCCACAAACTGGCTGCGAGCCAAGGGGTCCAGCTCCGAGACGTATACATAGTTGGTTGTGGCGCTGGCCTGCGGATGACAGGTGTTCGGTTGCCCTGGCCCTGCACCAGACCGCTCAAATACACTCCAGCTGCTCCTACATATAAATTACGCATAGTCACCTTGTCTGGGCAGTTGTCTACCGTCCTGGTGGTCGCCATTCCTCAGATCGACGCCACCGAGTCAAGGCAATCCACCCAATCCAGAGTCTGGGCTGCCTGTTGAATCAAAACGGTTGCTTACGAATATGTTATGTCGGCCGAATCAAACCTAAGTTGCTCTAGCACATCAGCACGCACCCTCATCACTCGCTGCACCACCCGCGTGCAGTATGCACTACCCGTCTGGCTCGGTGATGCAGCGAGCCCATTGGTGGTGAAATATTAGTCTAATCAACTATTTTGCAGGCTCAGGCTTCCATGAGGCCCCATCACTAGATGCATTGGCTGTATGGGCCAGCGTGCAGCACTCCAGCCCACAGCACCGCTTTCAGACTGCAACGAAGATGTACAGTTAGCCATATAGCTCTTTATCAGGGCCAGTGGGGCTGGCGCAGGTCGCGCTGCGCGCCCGCTGCTGCGTGCTATGTGAGGACGGCGGACCCCACCAGTCCCCTGGTCAGCTCAGGCGCGTACTGCGACCTCGATTCGTCCACAACTTTAGACGCAACGCACGCACAGCCGTACGCCAACGGCCACCAGGGGCGGCGCAGCCAGGCGGCCAGCGGCGCTCCAGCCTCGCTTGTCGATGAGGCGCCCGCCACGCCCGTGGTCGCGGCGCTGTCGCGGCGTGAGCGAGCGGCTGCTCTTATGGCAGCGATCAAAGGGGCTGCCCGTCAGGGCCCAGCGGTGCTGGCAGATTGCATCCGCATTCGCGGCTCCCAGATGGATGGCCACGCTGTCACCGCGGCTGTTACCCGGGCGGCGCGGTTTGTGGCGCGCCCACACGGCGCCGTCTCCGTGGGCGGCAATGTCGGCAGCAGCAGCAGCAGCAGCAGCAGCAGCAGCAGCAGCAGCAGCAGCAGGAGCTGTCGCTGTAGCAGCAGTAACACCTACGGCAGCAGTGCCGTAGGCAGTGGCAGAGGCAGCAGCAGCGGCGCCACCCGCGGCGCTGCCCCAACAGACGCCAGCGCAGACATCGCTGGCATGGAGGTCCTGAGGGCCGAGGTGGCGTCGTTGCTGCGCTCACGTGGGGCGCTGCTGGACGGTTTCGGGCTGGCGTACTGCTTGTGGGCCATGGCGCGGCTGGGCCTGCAGGGGCAGCAACAGCTGGTCGCCGAAATGGTGAGCCTGCGGTGCCTGCTGGCCGTGGGTGCTGGCATCAGAGTGCTGCGGGCTGCACACAGGTATCACACATGCGTTATCATCACCGCATGCGCCAGCGGCCCTGCTGCGAGGAGGCGCTGGCAGCGCTACGTCCTGCAAATGCCATCTCTTGATAACATGCGCCCCAAATCAATCAACCAGGTGGCTGCTGTAGAGCCTTGGGTGGCGGGGCTGACTCCTCGCATCCTGTCCCAGTTGCTCTGGGCGCTCGTTGAGCTGCGCGCATCCGCGCCGCAGGAGCTCTTGCAGGCTGCGCTGCGGCAGGGCGCGCGGGGTATGGCGCGCGCAGGGGTGCGCGACTGCGCGCAACTCGTGTGGGCGGCGGCCCGGCTGAAGGTGGCGCCGAATGAGGCGTGGTGGGACGCCTTTTTCCAGCGCACCAGCAAGGTGAGCGCTGCTTGGGCGGGGTCGTGTGGCGCTGCGGTGGCTCTGTCAAGGGCGCAGCCTGTGGGCACTCAACCGATTGAGGTGGATTTCGAGTCTAGCCTGTGTCACTCCTTTGGTGCCACCGTTCACACGTCGTGCACTTCTGGGCTCACATGTGAGCCGGGGAATTTTTTAGCACGAGTGCTAGTCAGCTGATGCGCCTGCCGCGTTCCTCCTGAAATCGTCCGCAGCTGCTGCCAACAATGAGCCCTCAAGAGCTGGCTGTCATCGCCCAGGCGCTGGCGGCTTTGCGGGTGCAGCCAGCGGACGCCTACACACAGCGCCTGCTCGCAGCCGCCGGGCAGCTGCTCCCCAGCTTCACCCCGGACGGCCTGGGCATGCTGGCCTATTCGGTGGCCGTCCTGGGAGCCGACCCGCCGCCGGCATGGCGCGGCGCGCTGCTGTCTGTCGCATTCCGCGCTCTGATCGGCGGCGGGTGCAGCGCGCGCAACCTGGCATGCTTGGGGCTGCTGCTGGCGCGGTGGCGGGCCGATCCGGGGCCACAGTGGTGGGACGCGTACTTTGGAGCTTCCGCGGCGGTGATGCGGAGACGTGGCTATTGCGCACAGGTGTGTGGGTTGCGATTGGTGATGCAGGTGAACGCAGCAGAGGTGCGTGTTGTTTGCTAATTGCTCTACGTCTTGCAGCATAAAGTTGTTCAATGCACGTCTTGCCTTGCTTGATCTTTGCTTTCATTCTCCTCACAACGCATGCTGCTTGCCTGCTTGCCACCTGCCGCCGCAGAGCCTTGGTATAACCGCCCGCACCCTAGTCACGCTGGGGCTGACGCCGCCGCCTACTTGGCGGTGCTTGTTCCTGGAGGCAGCCCTGCAGCATCGCGTTGCTGGCAGCCGAAAGGGCGCGGTGGCGGCGGCGGCGGCGCTGGGCGCGTGGGCTGATGGCAGCAGCGGTGGTCATGGAGGCAGCAGCATGAGTGAAGGGATTTGCGTCGACCGAGGACTGAGAGAAGACAGATCCAGCAGCAGCAGCAGCGGCAGCGACAACAGTGGCAGTAGCAGTAGCAGTGGCAGGAGCAGTAGTAGGACTGCAGGCAACAGCAGGAGGGGCGCGTGGCAAGTCTTGAGTGGCACACCTCACAACGCCAGCATGAGTAGACCCAGCAGCAGCAGCAGCAGCAGCAGCAGCAGCAGCAGCAGAAGCAGCAGCAGCAGCAGCAGCAGCAGCAGCAGCAGCAGCAGCAGCAGCAGCAGCAGCAGCAGCAGCAGCAGCAGCACAGTACTGCAAGGCGAGCGTGGAAGCAGCACAGATGCATGTGGAACGCAGCACACCAGCGTGGTGCTCCTCAACATCAGCAGCAGCGGCCGCAGTGGTGGGGAACACTGTGGCAGCAGAGGCAGCGGCCACCAGAAACCCACCAGCAGCTCATTTGCAGGTGGCCTGACAGCTCTGTCGCCAGCGGCCTTGCCTGCAGCTGCCATGCGCGACCGGCTGGCGGCGCAGTGCGTGCAGGCACTCGTGCAGCACGCCCCTCAAATGAGTGCCGTCGAGTTTGCCGCCGCGCTGTGGGGCCTCGCCCGGTCGGGGGCGCCCGCGGCGGATGAGACAGCGCTGCAGGGTGTATGGCAGGTGGGCCGGGAGGGAGATCGAGGTATTCGTGCGTGGGACTGATGGACTCCTGCCACAGCATGCGCAACACCTCAATGTTTGCATTGGGCTGGCTAACGAAGGTCTGCCTTCGCATCCGACAACCCGGCGCCCCGCAGGCCGTCGCACTGAAAGCGTCGTACGCCCGGCCTCGCACACTGGCGTGCTTAGCATCTGCTGCCGCCCTCTGGGGCCCGCCGCCGCCGCCGCGGACAGCGGTAGGGGCCCTCCTTGCTGCGTTTGCACCGCTGGCGCGGGAGGCGAGCCCCGGCACGCTGGCTGAAATGGCGGAGGCGGCCGCCAAGCTCTGCGGGCGGCGGGCGCCGGCGCCGTTTGTGGACGCAGTTTTGGACGCGGCAGCGGTGCTCGCGGAGCAGCTCAGCGGCAGCGACACCAGTGATGGGCCTGGCAGCGTCGCAGGGAGCGTGCAGCGGATAGTGGCTGCGGCGCGCTCCGCGAGCTGGCCGCTGCCGGCGTCGCTGCGGCAACTTGTGGCTCGGGGCCAAGTGGGGCCGCTGCCAACATTCAACCCATCCAACCTGAGCACTCGTGACCTGCTTGCTGCGGGAGCGGCCGCGCTCATGAATGCTGCGGCAGCAGATTGCGAACCGTCGCATTTGATGGGCAGCGGCGGCCGTTACATCACGTGGTGGGAGGCATATGTGATGCGCTCTGCTCAGCTCCTGGCCGGCGGCCGCCTGACTGTGGCAGAAACTCTCTCGCTCAGCATGCAGGCAGCTGCAGCACAGCGGGCTCAGGGTGCTGCTGGCGCCACAGCAGCACCAGCGCATGCGTGGGTGCGGTGGCGGGAGGCCTATGGCAGTGCAGCGGTGGATTTGCTGGAGGCGCTTTGCGCGCTGCCAGCCGGCAGTGGGGCAGCTGACGATGGTGGAGCCCAACCAGAGCAGCAGCAGCCACAGCAGCAGCAGCAGCAGCTGCCGCCGCCGCCGCCGCCGCTGCAGCAGCACCAGCACCAGCAGCAGCAGCAGCAGCAGCAGCAGCGGCAGCAGCAGCGGCAGCAACAGCAGCATTGGCAGCAGCCAGAACCAGCCGGAGCAGGTGAGCAGCACACGCGTGCGCCCCATTGCAAAGCGGCGGCTGTTCGGCTGCTGTGCAGCCTGGCGGCACACAGCCTGCAGCCCCCAGAGGGGCGCCTGCTCACCTGCCTAAGCGCCCTCTGTGGTATCGGGGCCAGTAGTGGCAACAGTGGCAGCAGCAGCACCCAGCATTGTCATGGCACCGGCAGCAGCAGTAGCAGTGACAGCACCATCAGCGCCGAAGAGGCGCTGAACATCCTGTGTGCGTTGCCTACCCTGCGACCCGTCAGCAGCAGCAGCGGCGGCAGCGGCGCGGGTGCACCGCACACCTCGTGGTGGGCAGCACAGGGCTCGCCCCAGGAGGCGTGCGTGGAGCACCTCGCGGCCGCCCTGCTTCAGCAGCCGCTGCCGCCTCACGCCGCGCCGCTCCTGCGGCTTTTGGACTCGTTCGCTGCGCTTCAGTGGCGCCCTAGCTGCGCCGTGATGGTCCACTTTGACAGGGCGTGCGCTGCAGCACTGTTGACTGCGGAAGAGGCTACAGAGCTGCGCCGGCTGCGATGCCTCTTGTTCCCCAAAGCAGTCGCTGCTGCTCGTATGTGCTAATAGTCGTGTCGTGTTTGTTCCTGCCGCTGTGGTCTGATTGGTTGGTTGGTTGCTCGTGGGGCGTGCTTTTCATGTGTTGTGATGTATCCCCGCTTTTGAGAGTGTGCCGAGGCTGTACAGCTCAGACGTCAACTGTAACAAAGCTACCCGAGTATCCCAAATTCTCCTGGCAGGCGGAACAGGCCGCCGTTCCTGGAGGGGTTACCATGTGGGGCGGGTAATTTCCCCAACCTGCAAAGCAACAGGGATGGCACACATGATGAGCGATGCTGAAGCACTAGCACTTGCGCGTTTTGATGCACACAGCAAGTGCTGTGCGACGAGCCGAGGGCGGCCGGCAACCGGAAAAGCCCTTGGCTTGGCACAGACAGAGGGGCTGGTATGTGCCCGCGCCGTGCAGCCACTAGCCGTCGGTGCGGCTTGGCCATGCCGGGGCTTTCCAGGCTTATCACAAGCGCCAAGGACGCCTCTTGTAGGCGGGGCGTTAGGAGGTAAGTGCCGGCGGGACGGCGGCAGCGAGCGAGTGCGGCACACAAGACACAAGAAAGTCAGTCTGAGCGTGTGTGAAGGCCTCTGGGCGCTACCCAGGTTTCTGGCAGGTCTCGATGCCATCGACGTCCATGTCACGCATGAAGGCAATTTTTTCGTTGCCCCTGTGTGTCAGAGCATCGGGTGTGTTGCGTTCACAATGCAGTTCACGTAGGTGACAGAACTGGCTGGCCAGTAAGAGGTGGGCAGTCCATGAGATGAAGCATACGGATGGCATTAGGCACGAGTGAGGCTGCTGAAGAGCTTGTATTGAGGCGTCAGCGCGGCAATCCATGCATCTTGCTGGGCGCCGCGCCGACGGCCCATACTCGCACGCACCAATCAGCTGAGATGCTGCCAGCGATGCAAGCGCGCGCGACGCAATCCTAGGAGTCAAGGCCCGTCGCTCGCCATGGCTGGATCAGTTGTGGTCAACGTATTGTTTTGGGTGTAAGTGATCGTCACAAGCGCAAGGCAGCCCAGGCCTGATGCATGAAACCTGCACGGTCTGATGCTTGGCTGTCATGAGCACGGCAGCCCCTGCCCAAATGCGACAGTGTATGTACCTCACAGAACCAAAAAAACGTGCATGGCGCGCAGATGCACTTGTACCAAATTGGTTGACCTAAAGATTAAAAATGAAGAGTTCTTGGCCTTGAGCAAGCAACGCCTTGTTGGTGGACACTTGCAAAACCCATGTGCTCCTGGTCGTGTACTGCAGTGCAGAAATGCACACTGCACTACAGTAGGTGGCAGAGTCTGCCGCATGATCCACCCTGCGAAGCCATACAGTACGGGCTTACAGGCACGTGTTTGCTGCTGATATCAGCCAAAAAGCAAAATGTCAATGTTTTTTATACATCCAAGGTGCGGTGCTGTAGCCAAGCGTCGCGGCTGCGGTGTCTGGAATCACTGTCAGTTGCCGACGTGGCGACGGCCGATTGCACCCCCGTCAGCCCCACGAGGACTGCCATGGGCACCAGCGCGAGGCAACGAAATCAGCAGCTTGTTCTCAGACCTCAAGAAACTCAAATATCATCCGATTCTCGTTGTTTGAGCTGAGAAACACTGTACAGAGGCAAAACTCGTTTATGTGGTCAGCCCCTTTGGCGATCCCATAATCTTAACTTACAAGCGGTTATCGTGACACCGGTCTGCGTCGTGGCCGCCGCGCGGGAAATCTCTGTCTGGATCTGGGCTTCTAGCAGCGGGCCCGACAGGCACGCGAGAATGGCGCAGGACGATGGGGCGCGATTAGTTGCTTCTATGGAGGAAGTGCCAGTCATGAGCAGCTCCCGTGCGACGGCTGCTGCCGACGCCGCAACGGGCACAGTCAGCACGAGCGCGCCTAGCGCAGTCGGCGCCGAGGCGCCACCAACGGGCCCTGCACAGGACTTTTCCGACCGCATGGGGATGCTTTACCTGGATAGGCTGCTGGTGGGCAAACGCACTCGCATCGTCCATGTGGTGCGGCCAGACGAGGCCGGTGCCGCGGGTGGCGGCAGCACAGGTGCAGGCGCTGACCAGTCAGGTGCAAGCACCACTGCGGCGACGACGCAGCAGCAAGAGCAGCGGCAGCAGCAACAAGAGCAGCAGCAGCAGCAGCAGCAGCAGCAGCAGCAGCAGCAGCAGCAGCAGCAGCAGCAGCAGCAGCATCAGCAGCAGCAGCAGCAGCAGCAGCAGCAGGCACATGTGGCGCCGCCCCCACTCCAGGTGCCGCCCCCGCAGCAGCGCCAGCGGTGGCCACACCACCAGCAGCAGCCGCGCCCGCCGCAGCCGCCGCGGGCGGCGCGTGCCACCAAACTGGACGTCAGAACGCCGGCGCCGCACCCGTTCCGCCTGGCGGCGCGTCACGTGAAGACCAACTACAAGTGCCCCACGCCCGACGGCTGGCGGCTGCATCTTGTGCGGACGCAGCGGCTGCAGGACGCGCGCAACCCCACGGGGCGCACCCGCAACCACCCGGTGAGCTGGGCCCGACCTGCTGCGCAGCCGGAGGGGGGGGGGGGCGGGGGCCTGCCCCTTGACCCTCCCTTTGGACCTCCCTCCACAAACTTCACCCACAGAAAACCCCTTCGACAAAACCCCCCTGCACCCGCAAAACCCCCATCCCCTGGCCGGCAGGTGATCCTTTGCCCAGGGCTGGCCAGCAGCGGCGCGTATTGCTTTGACCTGAGCCCCGCGGTGTCGCTGGCGGACTACCTGGCGGAGAAGGGCTGGGACGTGTGGACGGTCGAGCTCAGGGGTGAGAGAAAACGCAGACGCACACACGCAGGGGTGCAAACACATGCTTCCTTTTGCACGCGTCGTGCAGCCTTGAGCCTTGAGTGCAGGCGTCGTGCCTCGGCTGATGTGGGTTGTCCAAGGAGCGTTTGTTTGACTCAGCAAAGCCGGCGCAGCGGACGAAACTGGCGGCATGCATCTAATGCACGCAAGCTTCGTCGCTGGCGTCGCCAAATCCGCAGGCAACGGTCAGAGCGACAAGCCGTCGGTGATGGCGGGGCGCAGCAGGTGGTGGACCATCGACACCCACGTGGAGAAGGTGCGGCAGAGGAGGAGTAACGGGGTCGCGTGGATGGGACTGGAGGCAGAGCGGTGTGGAGGCTTGAACCAATGGTCTGCAGAGCCAAGGGGCAGCGACATGCCTCTTGAGCTGTGCTGTGTGGAGCACCGCACAGCAGGGCGCGTCCATTCGTGAGCTCAAGTGTCGCGCTCTGCAACAAGCGGGTTGCGGCTGTGTCCCTCACGTGGGGTGTGTACACACCCAGCGAGCTTGTTGGGTCTGCTGCTTTCTATATCTTGGCAGCACAGCCGCGCCCCCCCCCCCCCCCCCCCCCCCCCCCCCCC
>NW_014012422.1:11282-13955 GCF_000611645.1 Monoraphidium neglectum
CCTCACGGCGCAGGACGTGCCGGCACTGCTGCGCTTCGTGCTGCACGAGACGCACTGCCCGCAGGCCCACTTCCTGGGCCACAGCATGGGCGGTGGGTGGCGCGCGATGCCCTTACTTTGTTCTGACCCGCCAGCTCTCAGATTTGAACATGTTTTCTGGACCCAGTCTCCTTTAGCTGGCTTCTCTCGAGGCAACACACTGTGAGCCTCACGCACCGTCCATACCAACAAGCGCCGCTCCTCTCACCGCACTTGTTCCCCCGCAGGCATGATCCTCTGCGGCGTGATGGCGCGCGTGGACAACACCACGAGCAAGATCCGCTCCTGCATCGCCATCGGCAGCGGCCTCTTCCTGGAGGGTCAGCTTGGGCGGCGCGGGCGTACTGTCCTTCTTTGGCTGTTTTGGGAGTGTGCAGTGTCAGCGACAGGGGCCCCTCTTCCAGTTCATGTTGGATCTGGGTGTTTTCATGCCCCTGTATCACCGCCCTTGTGCTTTCCGCCTTCACAATGCCACGACCGGGGCGGCAACGGACCCACCAACCCTGGCGCCACGTCGTCTCTTCTCATGCCTGTGGTGCGCCGCGCCGCTCGCAGAGTCCTGGTGGCGCCTGTTTGAGCCGCTGATGCCGCTGTCCAAGGTCATGTGGACGGTCCCGAGCGGCAGCCTGCTGCGCAAGTACGCCAAGATCATGCTCGGGCCCTACCGCATACCCTACATAGACATGCTGTGAGCAGCGAGAGGCTTGAGCCCAGTGCTGCTGCTCATTATGCAGGGAGAGGGGGAGTGAGGAACGGGTTGTGGAGGCGGAACGAGCGCCGAGCACGGCCGTACCAGATTGCGTGCCACGCATGTGCAGCAAGTGTCTTGAACCGCGGGGGGAGCGAAGTCGCGTCGAGCGCGCCGCTGCCGCTGTTGCCGGCGGCCCCGCTGCAGCGCAGCAGCTGGCAGCACTGTATACGCCCCTGCCTCCCCAGCATTCTCGGGCCCTCCTCTGCGTCGCACATGCCACTGATCATGGTGGGCTCCTGTTGCGCTCATGGCGCTCCCCGGCTCCTCGTCCTTGTTCCAAACGCCACCCGACCCTCGCTCCCTTGCAAAGGTACTTCTACCCGTCCAATGTGGACCACCGCATCGCGCGGCTCCTCATGACACGCAACTTCTCAGACATCAGGTGACACACGCACCCCCGGCCACCCGGCCGCACTTGCAACCGTAGCCGCACACACAACCACAGCCACACGCGCAGGCCTTGGACGCCAATCGCAGGGGCCGTCGCCATTTGACATACAACGGAGGGCAGCGCAATTCACTCACCTCGCACTTCTGGGGGCGTCAATGCACGTTGTTTCCAACTTCCCGGGCAAGGCGGCGCGCCTGATTTGCATGCCGCCCGCCGCAACCCGCGCTCGCAACCCCCCGCCGCAGCGTCGGTGTCGTGCGCCAGATCGCGACCGCGTTTGGCATGCAGGGCCTCACCTCGTCCGACGGCCGCGTGGTGTACCCTGATGCCGCGCGGCTGGCCAAGGTGACGGCGCCGGTGATGTTCCTGGTGGGGGACATGGACAGGATGTGCCCGCCGGCCGGAGTGGTGAGCCCTGGGTCGAGGTGAAGGTGGGAGTTTTGATGTTTGATGCTCACACAACAGCGATGCGTGGCATTGCTGGTGAGGGGGGAGGTTGGATAGATGGGGCTGGGCAGATGCGAGCACACCGGCAGGCGGCTGGCGCTGCGCTGCCACGGCTAGCAAGGCTAGGATGGAGTGGGGGATGCCGTCGGTAAGGCAGCATCCTGTCGTTTCAGGCAAACCTGCAGCATTTTGCAGCCAAGCAAGGCGCATTTGTGACATGTTGCGCCGGTGGAGGACAGGTCGTGGGGTGGTGGCAGTCCTGCGGCGTGGAATCGTGACGTCCTGCGGGGCCGGCAGCTTCCTGACTGATGTGCATTGCCACGGCGAGCACTGCACGACCTCACTGCCCCTTCGCCCCTTCTCCACCGTGAACAGCGCAAGACCTGGGAGATGTTTGGGAGCCGGGACAAGGTGGGCGCGTGTAACTGGGGGGCGATGACAAAAGCGGCGCTGGCGCGCCCCCTGCGCGCCAGGCCGGCCGGGCTTGAAGGAGGTCGGCGGGCGCTTCATCGCCTCAGGGCTGCATTTGGCGGCCCTTGCCTACACTGCAGTGGTGGTGCATGCCGTCCGTTTGTTCTGTTCCTGCCTCGTCTTTACCCCCTTGCCCCCTTGTCGTTTTCCGCCGGCACCTCTTCCCGCCCGCGCAGCGGTTTGTGTGCATGGGCCCCGCATCGGGGTTTGACAGCCACTACGGCCACTTCGACCCCCTCATCGGCAAGAAAGCCGCCAGCGAGGTGCGCACACTCGCCCTGGCGGCGCGCCATTGAATACGCCCGCGCCGAAGGTGCATTGACCGTGAGGCGTTTGGCGAGCACCACGCCGGGCCAGCGGGGCGCCGTCAATGCCGCAGAGCGCCAGGGGGCGTCCAAGGCGCGGCATCGACCAATCGACCCGCTGCACTTGCTGGCCTTGACCCCAGAACTCCCAGCCCAGGACTTCTCCGCCTGCCTCCGCTTGTCAGCCTGGCGAGCTGTCGTGAAGACAGCACCCCGCACGAGCTACAGATACCGCAGTGTCCCCTGTTCCCTGCCCTCACACCCCCCCC
>NW_014012422.1:14180-16579 GCF_000611645.1 Monoraphidium neglectum
CTCCCGCCTCCCCCGCCAGGTGTTCCCCCTCATAGCCGAGTTCCTGGAGCACCACGACGCGCGCGCGCCCCAGAGCAAGATGTGACGTGGCAGCAAGCCGACACGCCCCAATGCCGTGATGACGTCACGTGGTGCAAACAACCAACGGCCGGGCGGGGCTGAATCCCGTCGGCTGGGCGCAACCGCCTGTCCCACGGGCGCGGGCGCTTTGCTGCGGTCTGGCAGGCTTGGTTGTTTGATGCCAGGCCACACTGGCCTGGCGGTAGTGCACGAATGCTGTCCGCAGAGTTCTGCGGGGGCCGGCCTCGGATGAGGGGCATCAGCTCGCTGGGACTCGCTCGAAGGCCGAGGTTAGGTGCGCAACAGCCGCCTATTGCGCGGCTGCAGCACCGCCTCGCTCGCATGCGGCCGGCGCCGCCGTCCGCATGCTCCATGTTTTTTGGGCGGTGGGGCCGCGCTAGGCCAAACAGACAGAAACTACCCATGTGCGGCGCAGCCTGCAGTGCGGCGCACTCATGAACAATTTTGGCCTTCACGAATGATGATCGGTCGCGCCCCGCCACCCCCTGCACACTGTCATTCTACCTCCAAGCATAGGAATGCCAACACGCGTCACCGCATGCACTGACCTTGTGCAGGCGCACAGTGCGCCCACTGCAGCCCACAGCGGCCACCGAGCCGCGCTGCTGTTGGGCGCGCTGCGTGCAGAACAGCGACTAGTGCAAACCCGCGCGCTCTTGCTGCTGGCCTTGAATCGTGACAGGAGAGGCAACACGCCTCTTCCCATTTATGTCTTAAGCTTTGCAAAGTTGAGGCAGCTTTGCCAGTCCTCACCAGTTTCCCCGCCGGCGTCATTCGCCGCCCGCTGTTCACCCACCCAACGATGGATTTTTTTTTGGCAGACAGAGAGGCAACTCTTCTTCTCGTTCTCGTGCAACCCCTTGTAACCTGTGTGAGGCGTGAATCGGCGCATGGCAAAGCAGGGAGGTGGGTTCTTACGTTGTCATCATGGCCACTGCAGCGGCCTGGGGGCGGTGTGGGCGGGCTTGCCGCGACTTGCGCGCTGCCAAGAGGCTGCGAGTTTGTTGTGGGAGGGTCAGGCGGTCGCCTGCCGCACGGACGACCGGCACGCTGCAAAAGAGGTTCAACTCTTCCTGGTCATGCACAGGTTTTTGGGTTCGAAGGCCACTTGGTGCTGGATGACACACTGCATGACGTATAGCCCCAGCCTTGCTTGAGGAGCGCGTCCAAACCTGTGATATCTTGATCAACAGGTGTAAGATTGAGCCCCCCGACGCTCCTGCCGGATTCACAACTTCCACCAACCCCCGTGGCGTGATCCCCTCCAGCACAAAGATACATGTGAGGTGGTGGTGATGATGGACGGAGGTGCCGAACAATAGAATAAGGAAAGGGGATTCCAGCCGCCCGCCCGCCCGCCGCCGCCCGCCTCCGAGGCGGGCGGGGAGTCCCCGGCTTCCTCTGCCGTGGCCGTGGTGACGAGGGGCCCCAAACAAACTCGTTCCCCTGCAGGGACTCGACAGCCAACGGCAGCCCTCTGCACAGCAGCTCGGGCGCGGAAATGCGTTTTTGTCAGATGGTGATGATGACAAAGTGGCCAATATTCTGCAAGAATCCAGCCCCGTCGGCAGGCTGCTCCGGCATGCCTTGCTGCCGTTATTTGCAGCAACTGATGAAGGTGGTGGTGGTGGGGGGGGGGCCACCCCTGCAGACCTTGAACCAGTTGGCTATTGGCTCCTCTGTGTGCCTGTCCCTGCCCAACAGCCCGACCCAACCCAAGCAGCGGTCGGCTGCCCTGAGAGAGCAAGAGACTACGCACGCTGTACATGTTACGCCTGCGTAAATGCATGAAGAGGGGGCTTGCTTGCCGTCCCCTCGGGCCGAGGCCGCCGCACCGCCCCACCACCATAGACCCCCCAAACCATAGTAATGGAGAGGGGGCCAGTCCCCCTATGTCGAACGGCTTGGCGGCCGCTTCTGGGCGCCACTTCTCACTCGCACACCCGACAAGCAGACGGCTGCAGCCACGCGCACTCAGTCTGCCGCCGCTGCGGGGCGCAGGGGGGCGAGCCCCGCCGCACCCAAACACAAATCTGTGATGGTCAGGGGGCCAAAAAACGTTGTTCCCCCACAGGGACTCGACCCGCTTCGTTGGCGGCCGCCTCTGGGCACCTCCTCCTCACACGCACACGCACCCGACAGGCAGCCCCACCGGCTGCAGCTACGCGCACTCCCTCTGCCGCTGCGGGGCGCGAGGGGGGCGAGCCCAGCCGCACCCAAAAACGATATTTGAGATGGCCAGGGGCCCAAAAACTTGGTTCCCCCACAGGGACTCGACCCGCTTGGCGGCCGCTCCCGGGCGCCACTTCTCACACACC
>NW_014012421.1:0-876 GCF_000611645.1 Monoraphidium neglectum
CGCTGGTCTGGGGTTGTCCTCCTCCCGTGGCGCGGCCGCTCTGTTGCAAAGGCGTGCGACGAGGGGAGCGCACAAGTCGCTGCCGGCAGGGCCCCGCTCCCGCGCCCCGCGGCCCCATGGGAGCCCCAGCAATCCCTGGCTGCGCGCGTGGGCGCCCATTCCCCGGCCCCGCCCCACTTGGCCCCGCACCCGCGCGCCGCCCCCGCCCCGCAGCCGCCCTGCCCCACATGGGCGCGATCCTCAAGGCCCGGCCGCAGCGCTTCACCGGCCCCCAGGCAGCCGCTGACTGGGCGGTGCGCAGCGGCACCTGCAAGCGCGCAGAGGCGGCGGGTGTGTCGTTCCCCAGCCAGGTGACGCACGCTTTGGCAGGGGGGCTCGCGGCGCGGCTGGTTTGCGGCTGCGGCCTTGACGCAACAGGGGGGCCGAGCGCTGACACGGCTGGCTCAGGCCTGGGGCGGAAGAGGCCGCGGCTGTCCGCCCGTCCCCTGTTTAGGGGACGCGGCAAGCGACGCTTGCCTTGACCTCTTCTCCTTGTCCCCTAGCGTCAACATGAATGCATCTGCGGGCTTCCTGCCCACCGCAGGTCGTCCCATGCGGCAGTGGCGGCACTGGCGGCGGCGAGGACGGCGGCGATGGGGGCGGCGGGCCGGGGGACGGGTGGCGGTGGCGAACCCCCTTGGAGCTGAGTGAACCTCACTGGGAGGGCTGGTACTCGGGGCTGAGCACGCTGTTTCTGGGGCTGCCGGTGCCCAAGATGCTGCTGCTGGCCGGGACTGACAGGTGGGTGGTGCGTGTGTGCGTGTGTGTGCGTGTGTGCGTGTGTGCGTGTGTGTGTGTGTGTGCGTGTGTGTGTGTGTGTGTGTGTGTATGTGCGCG
>NW_014012421.1:1461-16446 GCF_000611645.1 Monoraphidium neglectum
GTGCATGTGTGTGTGTGTGTGTGTGTGTGTGCGTGCGTGTGTGAGAGAGAGTGTGCATGTGTGCAGGTGTGCGTCTGTGTGTGTGTGCGTGTGTGAGAGAGAGAGAGTGGGCGTGTGTGCATGTGTGTGTGTGTGTGTGTGTGTGTGTGCGCGCGTGTGCGTTTGTGTGCGCGCGTGCGTGCAAGCATGAGCGCGCGCGCATGCAGATTGGAGTACGCTTGAATCAACGCTGTTTTGCATGCTTCCTGGCGCCCTTGTGTCCCAGCAAGCATCACCCATTCAACAGCCGCGCAACCCCATCGGCTTGCGCCTTTTTATGCTCCCAATCTGAAGACCGAACACCTTGAAACCAAAATCCTGCCACCAGTGCGTGAAGCCCTTGCGCCGCCCCCCAACACACACACACGCACACACACACGCACAAACACACACACACGCGCGCGCACAGGCTGGACCGGGAGCTGACAATCGGCCAGATGCAGGGCAAATTCCAGCTGGTGCTTATGCCCACAGCCGGCCACGCCATTCAGGAAGACGAGCCCGAGAAAACGGCGGAGCACCTGGCGGCGTTCCTGCACCGCTTCCGCATCGGGGAGCCGCCTATGGCCATCCCCCGCGCGGCGCCGGGCGTGCGGCCCGTGCTGCCAGTTGCGGCGGGGCCGCTCGCGCCGCAGGGGCGTGGGGGGCTGCGGGAATGACTAGTGGTTGCGGTCCGGCTCGGGCGCACCCCTTGATACTTGGCAGGTTTTGTTGGGCGGCTGTGAGTGTGGTTGCCTCCGCATTTACATGTGCAAGCCTCTTGAGCAGAACAAAAGAAGCCAGAATTGTACATGTATTAATTGACAGCATACAGCTCAGCACGCAGTGCATTGTAGGGGGTCATATTTTATTGCCATGCTGCATTCGTGCGGCGCCGCCATCGCGGCAACCCCACCCACCCAAACCCAACCAGGCTCAGCAGCGGCGCCTGTTGCGCTCACTACCCGTCGGAGCGCGTAGCCAAAGCACACGGGCGACATGCAGGGCGCGCATGCGTCCATCATCTGCAGTCCAAACGTTTGGGTTTCTCGCATGCGGGCCCAGAGGCGCAGCGCTGGCCGTTCCTCAAGAGGCTGAGAGGGCCAGCCCGCAAAGCGGGGCGCCCCTGCGCGCGGCACGAGTAACCGTGCTGCGCCACTGCGCGCGACGTGTGCAGTGGGTGCACGAGTGCATGTACATGCTCAACAGGGGCTCTGCACATCAGCATGATCTGATGCTCCGGTCAGGCAAACGCCAACGCACACCATATCAGAAAGTGCACTGTCATCAGCGCACGTTGGCAAAGCCAAAGGCAGCAAACTCCCATTTGGTTCATTTCATCGTCAAGAGAAAGGCAGATTGAGCGAGGCTGAAGGCGGGTGGTGGTGGCAATTGGTTGGGGCGGCGGGGCACCACCGCCTGCCAATTTTAGAAATACTTGATGAGTTGCCTCCTTGCGAAAGGCAGCGGCCGCGCCCTCTGCCCCGTCGCCCGCCTGGCAGCTGCGCGGCAGGCGCCAGTGGCAGCCGCTGGTCGGCCCGCCTGCATTAGCAGTTGTAGCACTTGGCAAAGAGGCCAAAGCTGCTGACGGCATCGATCAGGCCCACAACAGAGCTGAGGGAAAAAAATGGTTGAGGGGAGGCGATAGGGGGAGGGGGAGTCAACGCTGGAAGTGAGCATTTACGGGCTGGCCAATGGTCCCAATCCCCTGGCAAACTGCGGCAGCGCCGCGCCTCGGCTGCGGGGCGGGTGCCCAGGCGTATTCGCCACTGGGACGCACACTCCTCGTACTCATCGGGCGGCAACCGCAGGCCGGGGCTCAGACGTGCTGTATCCCTTGTTCGCAGGTGCGCCTTTGCCTAATTCCAAAGCCTGACATCAAAGGCCGAAAGACAATGCGGCACCTGTCGGCGCCCGTCACCCACCTGTACCCGCCAAAGCCGAGGCCGGCGACCGCCATGCTGAGGGTGATGAAGGCGTTGAGGATGAAGGCGCCGGTCCAGCCGCCCAGCCACCTGCAGGCAGCAGCGTGTGCACAAATGCAGGCGCGTGCAATGCCTCGGTGAACGCCGCCGGGCATGATTTACTCGTGCATTGTCGTGCAGTGCGAGAGCACAGAAAACCAAGTCATTGCCATCAATACAGCGTGCCAAGCCCAGCCGACTGCACGGCACCGCAGTTGCCGCCCAGCTGTCGTCACGCCTTTCACAGACCCCGCACCTGGGGGGCTTGAGGATGGCATTGTCGCGCCTCTCCTGGGTGCGGTAGTAGAGGCTCCATGCCACGCAGGGGATGATGTAGGTCTCAAATGTCACTGTGACGTCACCATGACAGGGCAGGACAAGACAAAGACAGGGGGGGGTGAGGGTGCGACCGGAGGCTTTTGCTGTGCAAAGTTGGCACAATGTGTCGCGCCGCTTGCAGCCACTTCAGGTCCTTGGAGCTGCGAGCTGGCGCAGACCCGCCAGTCCAGAGATATTCCAAGCGCGGGTGGCAAGCCGCGCCAGCGCACGTGTGTGCGGCAGCAGGGCTGGGCCGCAGGGTGTGGCCCAAAGTGGCAGGGGCGCCAGCGCCAAAGCCACTCGAAAATTAAGCTTTAATGCAGCGGTCCAGGAACCGCGGCTCGGGCCGCCCCGACCATGAGCGCCCCGGCAGCCTGAGCCCTGGGCTCACCGGCGAATGCGCCCAGGAGATCGTTAATGACTCCGAAGAAGGGCAGCATCAGGGCGATGAACCACACAAAGAGGCCTGGCGGCGCAGCAGAGGGGGGAGGGATGGATTTATGGCGTTGATTGAGAGAATAGCAGGGGGGCGGGGCAGAGTGCTGGCCGGGCACTGGCCGGGTCCCCGGCGTGGCGAGAGGCGCGACGGCGGCCGTTATGGGCGCATCTGTTGTGCGAGCAGGCAGTCCAAAGGCTGGCTCTGCTTGCACTGTGCTGTGGGGGTCATAAGCCCTTTCTTTCGACCATCCCAAGCAGCAGCAACTGCAGCTGGGCCCTGCATCACTGCGCGGCTCGGGCCCCGCGTCCAGCCCCGCCCGGCCACCCACCAACGGGGATGCGCGAGGACAGCCTCCATCTGAGGGCCTTGTAGTGGGTTCCGACCAGCTTCTCCCACATGATGCTGACCGGGAGGAGGAAGAGGGCAAAGGCCACCAGCTGGTGTGCCACCATGAGCACGATGCCCACGTTCTTGGCGGCAGACGGCGGGAAGATCGCAAAGGCGTTGCCCTTGACGGCGGCCTGACGGGCGCGGGCGGATCAGGTGGGGGGACGGATCAGATGGGGGAGTGTGACGTCCCGGAAACAGGGGCTGTGGTGTCCAGAGAACTTCTGCTCGAGGCCCGAGCATGCAGGTGCATGGCTGCGGTGTTGAGATGCACCACAGCCGTGCAGCTGCGTGCAGCGAGGCAGTGCGCGCATCACACGAGCCCCGGCTCAACTCGCTGCATTGACCCACGGGGCCCTGGGCATGCGAGCACCCCGGGCTGCCACGCCGTGCGTGCAGCGCCGCGGCGCGTCACGTCTGCCACCACAGCGCGCCCCAGGGAGGGCGGATGCGCGTGTGTGGTGGTGTATGCGGTGAACTTGGTGTGCGTGGCGTGCAGGGCCCGTGCGGGCGTGCGTACCCTGACCCCTAAACCCTAAACCCTGAAAGCGGCCCACCTCCGCGGGGAAGGCCAGGAAGGTGAACAGGGCGTTGGGCAGGGTGAGGGTCAGGGTGACGTACGTCAGGGCGGTGGCGAAGGTCTTGGAGAACTTGCTGCGTTTTGGGACGAGGTGGGGAAGGGGGGGGGCGTATGTGGGGAGAGGGGGCGACGTCTGTGGGCTGGGGGCAGGTCGGAACCGCGCTCTTGGGGGCCCAGGGGGCCGGCTGGCCAGCCAAGCGACGAGCACGATTGGCACTGGCTCATCTGCACCTCCCCGCGGACCACGCAACGTACACACACGCTATTCCACACACATACACACACACACACACACACATGCGTCTGCACGGACATACGCCCGCGCGCACACGCGAACTTGCATATACGCTCGAATGCACGCGCACACACGCGCGCACACACACACACACACACACACACACACACACACACACACTCAGGGGACTGCTGCGCACCTGGGGCGGAACTGGGAGTCAACCAGCTCCCTGCGAACACATGCCGGTGCATGTGCAGGGGAGGGGGCGTCATGTTGTGCCTCAGCCTTTGGTACAAGACTGAATATTAGCGGGCCCAGGCGGGACCCCGGCAGGCAACACCCTCTTGACCTCCCCTGAGAATCCCGAGAGGCACCACACAGGCCCTGGCGGCGGGCCAGCCTGCTCGCGCGGCCAAGTCGAGGGGCCGGGCGCTCGGATGGCTCTGAGCAAATGGTGATAACCCCCAGCTAATCGGGGGCGCATGCGCTGTCAAGGGCCTCACGCCGGGGGCGCGCGCCCAGCCAGCGCGCGCGCCGCGCGAACGGCTCGGGCTCCTCACATGATCATGCAGTGGCCACCGAACGTGAATACGATGTTGGAGAAGCCCTGGAAGAAGGCGTCCAGGCCCAGCGGCGGCTGCGTGGCGGCCGCCGCGTTCAGGCCGTGCTTCCAGGACTCGGCCATCATGTACCAGGAGGTGTAGGTGGTCCCGATCAGCGCGAGGAGGCTGAACAGGCGCATGTTCCTGGGGAGAGTGGGAGCCAGGGGAGGGTCGCGTGCGCGTTCAAAGCGCGTGTCTTAAGGGCGGATGGTTTTTAAGAGGCCGAGAATGTTGGCAACACACACGTGTATGTGTGTGTATGTGCGTGTGAGTGTCTGTGATCACGCACGCGCATGCTGTGCGTGTGCGTATGTCTTCAAATGGGTGGCGCTCGCAAGGCAGTGGGGAGGTGATGACGGGCGAGGTGAGGTGCGGAACGTCCAGCGGGGCTGAGGACGGCGTGCGGCCGCTTCGACCGCGAGCGCTGTGGTGATTGTCAACAGAGCCTGCTAGGTTGCGGCGTCGCTGGTGTGCTGCGCGGGTCGTGTGCGTGCTGCCGCCGCACCTGAAGCTCGGGATGAGCGTCGTCAGCAGGGCCAGGGCGCCAAAGATGAAAGTGTAGTCTGGGGATGGTGCGCGCGTGAGGCAGAGGTTGGGAAGGGGGGCCAGCACGTCAGGAGCGGAGCTGGGGCAGGTGAGCGCTGCAAACTGACGACGACCGCGCGCCTCGCACCAGTCCTGGCGGCCACGGCGTCTTGCGCCGGCAAGCTGCTCCCGACCGTGCTGGCTGCGGCCGCAGCAGCCTCTGCTGTCTGCACAGTGTGATCTTGATCATGCGTTGCCACGCCTCGGGAAATGTGCAGGACGCCACCGCCGGGCCGCTCACCGCGCTTGGAGAGGCCTGTCCCCAGGGAGTAGAAGTTGGAGGCAGACGCAATGATCTGGGCCACACCCAGGCCCACCAGCTCCACGATGTTGACGATCTGGCGCCGTGGCGGGATGGGTCGAGCACCGGTATCGGGTCGATATGCAAAACAATGAGCTGTCTGAGTGGATGAGATGCAGCAATAGCAGCTAGCCCTAGCCACCTAGCATTGCCCGGCTGACGGTGATCGGTTCAAACCCCAGCTGTCATAATCGTATCTGATCCAGCAACCCTCAGGCCACTGCACTGACACAGCGAATACCCTTCAGTATGATGCAGGTGGGCAGGGGCCAACAAAACACGGGTTGGGCTTGCAGCCGTGCCGCAAGGCACCCTACCGCGTTTCCGGCTGGTCAACCATAATCACGCCTGTTCAACCAAAATCACGCCTGCTGCACAGCTTGCCATTCCTAGCCGGACACATGCCGCAAAGCCTACAGCCCACTCACCCGCGCGAACTCTCCGAGCCACCGCAAGCCGGTGACGTTGGTGATAATAGAGTGGTACTGGGTCACGCGCGTGCGGGTCTTGCCACCGTTGTTGTACCACGTGCCCTTGCGCACCTGTCGACACGCGCGGGCACGAACGATCGCGGGGTTGGGACTCCGCAATCCACTGGAAAGGTGGGAGTGTGCGCTCCAACGAGGGAGAGGGGACCTCCAGGTGCCGGCAGCTGGGCCAATCACACAAGTCAGGGCGAGGCGTGTGATTTGAGGCGTGCGCTGGCATGACACAGCTCTTTCAAGGTCAGCGCAACTGGAACAGCTATCGTTGCAAATACGGCACATGTTGGGTTTGCTTGATTTGGGGTACGAGTGAGAATCTTTTGGTGAGTCAGCTCAGCAGAAATTTCTTGGGGGAAAAGCATGCGGCTGGTGCGCGCAGCACGCCCGGCGACGCCCTACGTTGCACCCGCATCGGTGGATTCCGCCCACCTCGTCCCTCTTGTATTCGTGGTACAGCGCCACCAGCAGGAAGAGGGTGTAGACCGCAAACGCGGCGCACCCCACTTGGGTGAATATGCCCCCCACCAGGGAGAGCTTGGCCATACTGTTTCGGGGACGCGGGGCGCAGCACGGTGTGCGAGAGGGGGCGGGGTGGGGCTGGGGGTCCCCAGGATGCGAATGCATATCCGAGGCGGAGGCGCACCAAGGCAGCATGACGATTTATGTGCAGAATAAGATAAGGCCAGCCACAAGTTCATCTTGGGTATGTGCAAACCAAACCCTGCAAGTCAGCCACGCCCACCTGTTGGGCAAGTTGAGGATGACCTTTGAATATCAAGATATGCAATTCACGAGGAGAGGAGTTGGGTGGGTGGGTGAGTGCAGACAGGCGAGGAGGAAGCGTGGGCATATCATCCAAGAGGAGCGCGAGTCCGCCGACAGGGCCTTGTGCCTTGGTCGGCAGGCACCAGCGGCGCACCCTCTCCAGCGCGCAGCGATAAAAGCAACGTGGTTTGCGCGGCCCAGATTGCAGTAAGGACAGACGCTCTGGCCCCGTTACGCACCTGTCCGACCTGGTGATGTCAGCAACATTTTTTGTGAGGGGCATGGGGCCGGTGGGGGGAGTAGCAGTGCCTGAGTTTAGTTGACTGATCGGATTGCGCGCGCCGAGCTGTGCGTCGCTGTTTTGATTGTCAGGGGACAAAGGACTGAGGGCGGTCTGGGCAGGCGATGCAGCAGGGATTCAAAGGGACTGCTGCAGAGTGCGAGGTGTGGTGAGGTGCGGACTGGTGGCGGCGGCAAAGGATGACGAAAGGCTTGCGTCGGGCGCAGCAGGGGCTCGACAGTGACAGATTCGTCTGCAGGGCCGGAGAGCTGCTTTTGGGGGCGGGGCCTGGCGCGTCGTTGGGCGAGCCGAGGCATCCCGCTCTTGCGCCTGCCGGCCGCGAGGGCAGCTTTCGCGAAGCAGGCGCGAGGCGGCCCTCGGGCCCGGGTGACGCGTCGGCACGCCGGGTGACGGGCCCTGGTGAGGGGCGTGCAGGGGCCCCCCGCGCACCTGCGCCGACGCCGCCGTCAGGAAGCCGTCCAAGGGGAAGCCGCCCTCCCAGATGAGCTTCTTCCACAGCGGCGACTGGGAGACCTCAGAAGCAGGGGCGCCATGCCCGGGGTGCTGGTCCAGATCATCGCCGGTGTCGACGCCCTGCACCAGGGCTGCGGTGCGACGGGAACCGGCAGTTTTTGTGAGCGTCAGGCTAGCGGCTACCGGCTGGATGCTGCTGGGGCTTGGGGAAGCGCCGCTTTAGAGGCAGGGCGGCAAGGAACGAAACGCGTCGGGGCTTGTCACATGTCATAGTGGCGGCGGCTTGGCTCGAGCGTCACCCACGCGGACTACGGGCGAGAGACCCGCGCAAGCAACCAGGCCATCACATATGTGCTCTTCAACATGTGACTCACCTTCAGCGTCGGCAAGCTTGCCGTCGCTGTAATCCACGTCCTTGCTCATCTTGAGTGGGTTTCGCGCGGTAGGGCTGGGAGGTTTTCCAGCGCTATGCAGCTGCCGGGAACCTTGGATACTGAATTATTGCGGCGATGTAAACCAAGGACACTCGCGGGTTGGCAGACGTCACAACGATGTGGTGAGGCTTTGCGTACCCAAACAGCCATGTGGAGAGGCGCCACGCGGTGTATAACAAGACGCGGGACGAGGAGTCGCAGTGTTTTTGTGTACGAACGCAATTAAATGCATCGCTTACGAGCACCGTACTGCGGGCGCGCACGGCCGGGCGTACACAGCCAGGCGTCCCAGGTGACTGATGACGTCCTGTGATCGGCTGCACCGACGTATCCTGCAAATTTGACGCCATCGTGGGGCTGCAACACTGACAGTGTGGATTCGCAGATTGAATTGCGGAAAGGGGTTGATGGCGTGGCGTGCTCTCATGCTGGTCAACCCGGTCAAACTGCACCTTCTTGTGGGTGGGGGGAACACAACACTCATCAGCTCAGTCCATCAACAGTCAAGGACGAAACCCAGCCCGCACTTGAGAGAAGGTCCTTGTGATACCGCCATAACCCGCGTATTACAAACTCGAGCCAAAAAAAATGATATCAGGTCCTGTTGGGCAAGCCTGAGAAGTTGAACAGGCCCAGTCGATCAGCGCAGATGGAGATCAACACGGCGGCATAACGTCACAGTGCAGCCAGGTCGCGCCCGCAGGCTGCGAACCAAACACAGCAGCCGAAGCGCCAAGTGAGGGTGCAGACAGAGAGGTAAAGAAGTCAACCCACCAGCGGCAGGCGCGCGCTCGGTCGCAGCCTCGGGGGTGAGGTGGGCTGTGGCAAGGAGCTCGAATGGCGCGAAAAAGCGGGGCGCCCGCCGGGAGCCTGCGGTTTGGCGCGGACGGGCGACGCCGGCGGCTGCGGCCGAGCTGCGCTCCCCACACACCATTGATCGGGCGCGCAGGCAAGGGCTTGGCTGGCTCCTTGTCCTTGCTTTTGTGTGTTGGCGTTTTTGTGTGTGCATGAGAGTGTGTGTGGGGGGATGCATAATGCTGCATGCAGCCGTGGGTGGCAACACACGACCAGGCATGTCCTTTGACACGCGCCACCCAAGGCCCAAAACAATGCTCAGTGTATGCTGCAAAGGCGGAGCAACGACCAAAGGTGGCCGTAGCACAACGCGGGAGCCGCGCACGGCGGGGAGGGAAAGGCGCACGCGCTGCCGGCCCCTGGCCTCTGCGGGTGTGTCCTGGCAGTCTCGCCCCCCCGGCTTTCACTGCCGACCGCCGGTGGCGCCGCAAAGGCGGCTCGCAGAGGGCAGGACGCGCGGCTGCCGGCCTCCACGATCTAGGGGAGGCCGCACAGCACGGGGCCGCGCGCGAAGCCGCCCGCGAGCGGCGGCGAACGGCCCCGCTGCCGCGCTCCCAGGCGCCGCGGCCCGGCTGGTGCTGGTGCTACCAACCGTCCGCTCAAGCAGGCAAGGGGGGTGCCCAACGCATAGACCCATGTCGCCGCCAATCTGCCTGGCACGCCACGTGACCGTGCACGCCTTGACACCAGGCTCGCAGCCCATTCAGAGGGCGGCGCCCCGCGTCAGCGCCCCGGCGTCCCCGTGCCAATGCTGCTGCCCCCAGACAAGCCGCTGGGCTTCGGCCGCGGCACGCGGAACGTCCCGCCGCCCGCGACGCCGCCTCCGCCACCGCCCCCCGATTCGTGCGCGGCCGCCGCGGCGGCAGCGGCGGCTGCGGCTGCCGCGGCTGCTGCGCCGGGAATGCTGCCATACCCGAAAGCTGACAAGCCCGCAGACGCATTCAGCAGTGCTGCCGGGTCCATCATCATGCCCATGCTCGCCGCCAGAGCCCCCATGCCGCCGCCGTACGCCCCGGCAGCGCCGCCCGGCGCGTACTGGGATGCGGCGAAAGCCGCCGCGGCGGCCGCAGCCGCCGCCGCTGCGGACGCGTCCGGGCCGCCGCCGGCGCCGCCTGGCGGCAGCTGGCCCGCCCAGGGGTCGGGCCACGCGGCTGGCCAGGGGGCGGGGGCGGGTCCTTGGGGTGCGCTTGGCGGCTCCGCCGCTGCGCCGTTGCTGGGGCCGGGCCGGTCGCTAGGCACCCACCAACTCGCGGGCGCACCCCCTTCCGCGGCTGTTCCCCCGCGTAGCGCGTTCTGCAACAGAGCGTGCTGCTGCTGCTGCTGCTGCTGCTGCTGCTGCTGCTGCTGCTGCTGCTGCTGCTGCTGCGCCGCCCCCGGCTGCAGCGGCGACGAGGGCGCCGGCTGCGGCTGCGGCTGCGGCAGCGGCGCCGCGGGCTGCGGCGCGGCCTGCTGCTGCGACGCCTGCTGCGAGGGTGGCAGCTGCGCCTGCTGCATGACGTGCGCCACCAGCGCCCCCAGCGCAACAGCTGTGGGGTCCAGTGAGCTGACCCCGGGCCAGGCGCCGGGCCAGGAGGGCCTGCGATGCGGCAGGGCCGGGGGCGCCGCGTGCGAAGGTATGGTGTGGCCGCCGCGCCGAGCAAATGCGTGCAAGCATGCAGACTGCTGTGCATGGGGACCCCTCCCCCACCCACTGCCCCACACAACGCCTCACTGCCTAAGCAAAGCGTTGTTGGCACGCGCTTCCCCACAGGCAGGCGCCAGGCTTGCTTGCCGCGCAGCGCAGGACTCACCGAGGCGAAAACCCAGACGCTGCTGCTTGCGCCAGCCAGCCCATGGCCGCATCCTGAGCCTGCTGCTGCTGCTGCTGCTGCTGTTGCGGCGCCTGCTGTTGCTGCAGGTACGGCATCAGCTGCTGCCAATATGCAATAGCCGCCTGCCCGCCGCTGCCCCAGCCGGAAAGCGCCTGCCCAGCCAATGCAGCCGCCTGCGCCTGCGCCTGCGCCTGCGCCTGGGCCGCTGCCTGCGCCTGAGCGGCTGCCTGGGCTTGCGCTTGCGCTTGGGCTTGCGCCGCCGCCTGCGCCTGCTGCACCTGCGCCTGTAGCGCAGCCGCCGCCGCCGCCTGCTGCAGCGGCACCAGGCTGCTGTCCGACGGCGCCGACACCGCCGCCGCCGCTGCGGCAGCCGCGATGCTCGCGCCCCACTGCTGCTGCGCCGCCTGCTGCAGCCAGCGGTCCATGGCGGCGCCGCCATTGGTGGCGGCGGCCACGAGGCTGTTGAGCGCGTCGGTCGTGCTGAGCCGCTGCTGCTCGGAGGCCGTCGGCTCTGCCTGCTGCTGCTGCTGCTGCTGCTGTTGCTGATCAGCAGCCGCTTCATGCAGGTCTGACCGCGGCAGTGGCTGCTGCTGCTGCTGCTGCTGCTGCTGCGCGAGGGTGCTGTCAACATGGATCGCCTCGACCGGATGCAGCCCGTCCTGCAAAGGCGTCGGGTCCCCGACCCGCCCCGCTGACGCTGCCGCCCCGGACGCATGCGCGCCCCCCTCCACTTTGGGCCGCACCCTCCTGCCGCCCGAGCTCCCGTCGGGCTCTGCGCCGCCCGCCTGCCCTAGCGACGTGGCGGGGGACCCTGGCGCCCCGGAGCGCCCGGCGCCGTGCCGCTGGCGCTCGACCTCACGGTGCTGCTGCTGCTGCTGCTGATGCTGCCGCTGCCGTCCGCGGAGCTCCGAGCCCGAGGGCTGGTCAGCACCACTGCTGTCTGGCAGGGCCACGGCCCCCACGCTCGCAACGGGTGCGTACACCCCGCCGCTGCCGCTGCCGCCGCTGTGGCGCCGCTCGGGACCGCCTCCCCCTGCCGAGCGGCCGCCGCTGTGGCCGCCGTGCGCTGCGTGCTGCTGCCCCGCCGCGGCAGCGGCCGCGGCAGCAGCAGCAGCAGCGGCCGCCGACTCCATCCCAGGCCCGAAGCTCGGCAGCCCGTATGGCGACTGCCCGAACCCGCCCATGCCGGCGAAAGGGTACCCAGCGCCCACTCCCTGCCATCCCGCTGCCGCCGCCGCTGCCGCCGCCGCCGCCGCTGCAGCAGCTGCCGCCCCGCCGCCCCCGCCCGCCATAGCGGCATACGCCCCCAGGGGATCCAGCATGGCAGTGAGCTGGCGGTATGAGGCATACGGGTCGCTGCCCGCCGCCGCGGCCGCCGCCGCCGCCGCCGCCGCAGCTGCCATCGAAGGGTCGTCGCCGCTCGGCCCCGGCAGGCAGGCTCCCCCCATCCCCGCCCAAGGCTGCTGGCTGGCAGCCGCTGCCGCGGCAGCTGCGGCTGCGGCCGCTGCTGCTGCCGCCAGGTGCGGCTCGGCGCCCGACTCCTGCGCGTCGCCGTCCCTCTCTCCTGCGCGCGACGCATCCTGCTGCTGCTCCCGCTGCTGCCCCTGCTCCTCCTCAACCCCGCCGCCCTCCTCATGCTGCGGGCGCGCGGCAGGCGCCCGCTTGCGGCGCTGGCGCGGCGCCTGCTTGCGCTGCTGCGGCGCTGGCGGCCCGGGGGCCGCGGGCGCGCCCTCGTCCCCCTCCTCGCTGCCGGGGCCTTCGGACAGGGGCTCGTGCTGCGGCCCCTGCCTGAGCTGCTGCTGCTGCTGTTGCTGCTGTTGCTGCTGCTGCTTCACCTGCGCCTTGGCGCGCGCCATCTGCTGCTGCTGCTGCGCCGCTTTCTCGCGGTTTTTGCTCTTGCGGCGGCCCGCGCCCACCGGCAGGTTCCGGAGCTCGCCGCCCGCCGTCCAGTAGCGCTGGCATCCCTGGGGAATCCGGTGCGCACAAGATTGCCAGGTGGCGGCCGCCCGATGTGGTTCAGCGGATTCAGACGCAGCGGCGGCGCGCCTGTAATGTCTCATGGCATGGCTGCATGTTTGAGGTGCTCGCCTGTGTGGTTCGCGCGCATGCGCGCACTCGTGTCGTACCTGCACCGTACCAGCACCAACCGGTGGCCCAAGCGAGGCATGCCCGCCCCCCACTGTTGCAGCGCCGACCCCACCGCACCTTGCAGTAAAACCGCGGCTGCTTCACGTTATAGTTGTTGTAGTAGCAGAACTTGGTGTCCGCACTGTGGCACCGGGGGCATGGTTCGTTGTTTTCCGGCCGCCCCAACTTGGCCCTGCCTTTCGTCGGGCGCCCCGTCCCGCCCGCGCCGGCACCCGCGCGCCGCCGCTTCGCCGGCGCGCGGCGCTGGGCGCCGCCGCGCGCATGGCCGTCGGCGGCGTCGGCAGCAGAGGCACTCTCCTCCCCAGGGTCGCGCGCGTCTCCCGCGCTCTCTGCCTCAGCGGCGGCGACGGGTGGCGCGCCGGCGGTCTCCCCGTCGCACGCGCCCTCGCTGCTCGGGGGCACCAGCACGTAGTCCGGGGATTGCACCGTATCCAATCCCTCCTGAACGTCCCCCTGCAATGGCAAGGGGAGATCGCTGGCCAGTTCGAAGCCCATCACCCACGGCCCCGGGCGATGCCCACGGCATCTCACCGCACAAAAGCATAGCTATCATACAGCCAAAAAGACTCCGGGGGTTCGCTCACCAGGCCACAGGGCGCCGGGGAAGGGTCTCTGCCACGCGGAGGGCTCACGCCTCCGTCCATGTCAGCGACGATAGCATGCTTTTCCGTCTTGCTATTGCTCGCGTCTGTAATCGCGTCAGGCCCGTGGTGTGTGCGCCAAAAATCGCGTGCGTTCTGATTGGATGCTTTTTGTTGATCGCCGCTCTGCGAATGGATACGAAGAGGATTTTCAACTTGTGAATGTATCAACCATTCGATGGCACCGATGTGACATGTGGCGAATCGCGTTGGGAGTACGCGCGCAAATGAAAGCCAAGGAAACACCGAAGAATTACCTGATATTGGCGCTGGTGATTGTGACACCCAATCGATAGCGCATGCCAGTGCGAAGCTGAGCACACCGCCGATGGCGGTGTCGATATTTTGCGCTGCAGTGCCTCCCAACACTTCGCAGCAGTGCACGCATCGATATGAGACAGAGCAAACGAGGTGGTTCAGACCGCTGTGAAGAAAAACCTCGTATTGGCCACATGCCGCCGGGGCTGCAACGCACCCTCGCCTGGCGGCCAAGTGCCCGGTGGCGGCTGTCGCTGCGATATTCCTGGCCACATGCAGTCCGCCTGCACGCCCTATCGCGAAATCACCGCCCCGTAACGCTGGTGTGCACAGCTATCCGCAATGGTACCCTTGTTTATTTTTCGCAAGTGGCAGGCGCCTCTTCAAGTGCGATATGTGGGCGTGCCGGTCAATAAAAGTACCACACCGCAGCTGGGTGTGTTGGCGTGACAACTTCTCACCTCTCGCACCTCGCCTGAGTGACGGTGCACACACTCACCTCATTTAGCCCAAACATTCGTGCACAACAGATACGGGTGGCCCTCTGCGCACGCCCGCGTTCGTGCCGTTGTGTGCAGTGCAGACCAGCACGCACTTGAGCTTTAGGCAGGCCTGCTTTGAGCGGCACACAGTACCCACCTGAACCCCTCGATCACATATTATTGATGGTTGACAGCCTAATCCCTCGAGCCTGCATGGCTCCACTAGCGGGCGACCACGGGACGTAACACTCATAATCCTCATCCTCATCCAGGCCTGTGCATGTGCATGTGTTTGGTAGGTGACGGTGGATTCAGACCGCAACTCCGTCCGCCTTCCAGATGCATTGGTCTCGTTGCTTACGCCAAGTGCAGACGCAGAGTGCAGGGTCGGCGCACTGCAGGGCCTGCGCAGCATCGGCCTGCGCAGCTCGACAATTGGCTGCGGCACGGGAGCGCTTTGTCAGATTTGAATGACTGCTTGCTGCCCTGCGGCACCCTACCTACTAGCGAGAGCGGCCCTTTCGCTCCGCCGCCTCCAGCCTGTGGGCAAGAAACACAAATAGTTGGGTTTTTTGCAACCCCCGCCCTCGTGTCGTTGGTCCTCTGCCTAGGTAGGTAGAACACCTGCACATGCACACTGACCTAGCTTTCGCCCAGCGAACAGGGCGGAGGGCGGGGTGCCTGGGCAGCTGCTTGGGCCCCTGGCCGGCCTGCGCTGGGGCGAGGCGCCTGCGCTGCCGGCGCCACCGGCCGCACGCCCGCTGGTCAGCAAGTGGGACGCACGTTGGGGCATTCTTTGTTGCCATAAGAAGAGGGCGCAGGACCGACCCGCAGCTTACACAGCAGGTCGCGCAGCACAGCCAGAGCGTGACATACAGACAAGGGCTGATCATACTGGATCAAAATGAAGTCACGGCGGATGC
>NW_014012420.1:0-7999 GCF_000611645.1 Monoraphidium neglectum
TCCCCACCCACCTCCCTCCACGCCCCGACCACGCCCCACCCCCACCCCCGCGCCCCCCCCAGCCTGCTAAGTGTGCTCTACTCCCAGGTGTCGCGCATGGTCAGACTGGAGGACGACAACGAGGCACTGCGGGACGAGGTGGGGGGGCAGCGCTGCTGTGAGGGATTGGTGAAAGGAGGTTTTGAGTGCAAGCAGCAGTATTGAAGTGGCAAGTGCCAAAGTGATAAATTGCTTAGTGCTCAGGTCTCAAGGCCTTGAGCTCAGGGGTCAAGGCCCAGGTTGTGTGTTTGTGTGCGTGCGTGCGTGCGTGCGTGCGTGCGTGTGTGCGCGTCCGCGTGCGCGCGTGTGCTGACGCGTTGATGTGGGTGTAGCTTGTTGTGATGAAAAACGCGAGCGGGCCACCTGCCCAGCACCTGCAAGAGGTGGCCGAGCTGAGACCGCCGCTTGTCGGGCTGTCAGCAAATCGCGGCCTCGCGCTGACATGTTGCCGTCTAGTCAACACCATGTCGACCGCAATCGACCTCGCGGTCGAGCTGGTCTTCTGCAACACGTGAGCATTCGTGCACATGCACATGCACACAAAAACATACACACACACACACACACACACTCACACACACTCTCTCTCTCTCTCTCTCTTGCTCGCACACACACACACACACACACACACACACACACACACACACAAACACACACACACACACAAACACACACACATACACACACACACAAGCTCAAACACACTCACGCACACTCATCCCTGCAGGTCGCTGACCTCAAGGGGGAGCCCCGCCCCAGCGCCCTGGCTGCAAAGGACTCCACACAGGCCAGGGTCTCGGGTGAGAGCCGCGCCCCCGCCTCCCTCATCACGTGATTAGCACGCGCCCCAACGGCGCTCGAGGAGGCCCCTGGCAGGGCAGGCGCATGCGAGCGGCCCCCGCGTTGGGCCGCCGTGCGGCGGGGCGCCGCCTGGGGCGGGCGTGCAGTGCTGCTGAGCTGCTGGCCCGGAGAGCTGCTCAAGAGTGCCCGCGGCGCCCCCTCCTGCCCCGCCCTGCCTCGTGGCCCCCCGCAGGTGCCGTGTCGAACCTCAGGCAGCGGCTCACCGACGCCATCCCCAAGCGCGGCGGCGCCCAACCCGGCGCCGGCGAGGCCGCCGACGCGGGCCGCGACCTGTCGGCGTCGCCGTCACAGCGGCGTTCGGGGCGGGTGGCTTCCAAGGTGGAATGAGGGGGCTGGCTGGCAGCCATGGAGAGGAGTCGGCGGCCGCCCCTCTGGCAGCGCGGGGCCGCTGCGGCGCAATGGCTGGCCGTGGTGGACGTTCCGAGTCATATGCGGTTTGCATTGACGCGTTGTCCCGGGATCCCTCGGCGCCGCCCCTTCCCCGGCTGTGGCGGCAGCATCTGCTCGTTACGCAGCACAGTCGCCCCCTCTTTGCCCTGATGTGGTCCCTGTATCCCATGAGTCGTCGATTACTCAACGTCCGCGCGTTGTCGCGCGCAATGGCGTGCTGAGCGCGCAATGGCACGCACCGCCAACGGTCGTGGCGTGGCAATCGGCTGTGGGGCGCAAGCAGGGGAGGGACGGGCGCGCAGGGAAGCGCCGTGCATGCACGATGCACATGTGCCCTTATGTTCGAGAGTGTTTGAGGTGCAAGTTTTTGGACAATCCTTCAACGCAGCTGAAGCTGCTCTGGCGGGGGCTCGCCGTTCACCAGGGGCACCAGCGCCACCATAGGGTCGAAACAAAGAGGAACAAACCACAAACGGACTCTCCAGGATGGCACGATTCCGCGCGACGGCAAACGCAAACGACCCTGGGCTCCGGTGTGGCGCCGCCTCAGCATTATGCCAAGGGGCAGCAACCTTTGTCGCTCGCAGCGACCCTCATATGAGGGCCGCCGGCCCGCACAACGTGGCACTTGCAGCGTAGACAGGGGGCAGCGTACGAAACACATTCATCAACTGCCAAAACACACATAACCTGCAATCCGGCCGCACACAATTCACCCGGCCGCACACAACTCACCCAGCCAAAAGGAATCACTGCGGCCCGGCAAAGCGGCCTCAATACAGGCGATCTTGGGAGATTTGAAAGATGGAACCAACGGGACGGTTGTCAAGCCAGGAAGCTGCGTGCCGCGGTGCTCAGTTCTGAGGCGCAGGCCACGGCTCCACCTGTCAACGGCCGGGCCACACGAATTTTGTGCAGGAAGGGGCGCAGCGCGGCGCAGCACGCACAGGAAGGGGCGCAGCGCGGCGCAGCACGCACAAGAGGAAGACGGGTGGCTGCTCAGAGCGCGAACTGCGCCTCTGCTGCTTGCTCCTTGGCCGTTGCCCGTCGGGTCGGGCTGTTCACATGCTGCTGCTGCTGCTGCTGCTGCTGCTGCTGCTGCTGCTGCTGCTGCTGCTGCTGCTGCTGCTGCTGCTGGTGGTGGTGGTGCGCCTCCTGCTGCTGTTGCTCCTGCCGCTGCGCGCCCCACGAGCCCCAGCCGAGCCATCGTTCCAAGAGGCCCGGCGCCGACGCCGCCGCCTGCCGCTCCACGCTCCCGCTGCTGAATCCGGCTGCTGAGCTGGCAGCTGATATGGCCGCGCTTGGCGATGCAGCGCTGAGGCCGTCGTCTGGGGGACGGCTGTGCGGCGGCGGCCCAGTTTCCAACAGCACGCCTGTGCGGCAAGCGGGCGAGCCGTAGCATTGCATGTTGCAGAATAGGATAGGCGCCAGTTTTGAGTCAAACTACTTGCAAGTCGGTAGGGCGGCAGGGTTGCAGGGCCCCAAAGGCAAGCGTGACCGTCGAAGGAAGTTCAGGCAGGTTGTGCGTGTTTCTGCAACCCCAGCGCGCACCTCGGCTCGCCAGGCCCCGCTGCAGCTCGTTGGCATAAGCAAAGAATTCATCCAGAAGCTGCACTGTGAGCGCGTCCAGCGGATCCGCCCCACTGCTGCTGGTTTGCCCAGCGCGCGCAGCGATGCTGCTGGGCGCCGCGACGTCAGGGTTGTTCTGCGGCCGGGTGCTCGTCGACTCCTGAACCTCTATCTCGACCCTGCAAGTAGAGAAAAACACGTGGATTCAATTAGCAATTGCGGGAAGAGACCAGCTCGGTCCATGGCGGCAGACGCGTTTTGCTTGCTCACCCCTGCAGCAGCACTCGCCGCCGTTCTTGGCACCGCATAAGCGTTGTGCCGTCTTCGGAACGCTCCATCCGACATTGCTCCTCTCGGACAAAGACTCTCAAGTCTTCGGCAGGCTGTGGTGGGTCGCGGACTGCCCGGCACCACTGAGGATCCACGTGTGCTTGCAGGGGACCCCGCAAATAGGTCAGAATCGACGACAGCATGGCTGCTGGTGCTGGGCAAACTGTGCCGTGTGAGAGAGGTGCGCACCCATGTTCAATCGTCATCTCCAACGCTTCAGGCGCCGTTGGTTTATTTGCTGCGGCACGGGCCGCCGCCGCAGCGATAAGCGCAAGGTTCTTCTAATCTGGTTCTCCGTACATGTCGAGGCCATGGGGTCTGCCGCTATGGTTGACTTGAGGCGCACCGGATCCATCAAAACATATACGACGTGTCGGGGTCGTCGAAATGCGGGCTTGCAACGCAGTGCTGGTTATGTCCTTACAGCAGGCTGATTTAAAGATTGTATAAGGGGTGGGCGGCATGGCAGAGCTGCAGGCGCCCGCCCTCAGATCTTCGCGCGCCGCGAAAGCCGCGGACTGGGGCCAGTCCGGGAAGAAGGGGGCGGCGAAACAAGGGCCTTGGGCGACTGCGCCGTCGGCGCTCCCGGGTACACGCAGCTCGGCACGCAGCGCTTTCGCACGCACGCCAGAAGACCCAGCCCGACAAAACCGCGGGGCGCCAGTGTTTTTTGCTGCGAATTACGGGGCTTCGTCGCCCGCGTCGGCGACCGCGGTTGCCCGCGCGCCAGGCGGCCCCCACACCCCGGCGGGCGCGGCGGCGCAGCTGGCGCCGCCGGCGCCGCCACTATGGGATTGAGAGCCGACCAAGACCGACGCGGCATATGTGTACACTGAACTCTGAACGCACCCACATGCACGCCCAAAAATGCACCGAGCCCCCACCAGACGAGCTGCCCGCGGGAGCGGCAGCCCCACTGCCCGGCAACATCCGTCAGCCAAACGCAGGCCCGGCCGGGCCTCGCGCGCGGCGCGGCACGGTCGCCGGCTTGAGCCATGTGGGCTGTTCGGCATGCTTGCAGGTCGCGGCACTAGCAAGATAGGATACAGCGCAGAGGCTTGGCCCCTGTATATTTTCCCTCTTGCACCCACGTGCATGCGCTCCTCATCTGCTCTCCCATAGGGTTTGAATCAACCCTTTGCCCCGGCCCCATAAATTCAAGCTCGCACGGGGCAAGCGCAGCAGCGAGCGGCAAGAAACGGGCGGTCAGCCCTGGGTCGGCGAGTCCAGGACCAGTCCAGAATCTGGCGATGAAAAAAGTCCGGCCGGGAACATGCGTGTGTGCACGCACCCTTGCTCTCAGGGCGGTGCGCAATTAGTGTCGGCACGGGCGGCCGTACCGTGGCACAAAAAAGCAAGGGTTGCGGACGGCAAAAAAGAGGGCTCGGCAGGCTGCTTGTGTGTGGGTGTGGTGCTGCGGTGGTCGCGTGCTGAGCGTGGATTGGTTTTTGAGCCGCAAGCCAGGCGTGCAAGGGCCACGGCTGTGGACGGGGTACGGAGAGGTGAGGGGACGAGCAAGCGCGTGCTCACGGTGGTGGGCGCGGGCGGCGCTTGTCGAGATGGTGCCTGCGCCGCGGCGCCCGTCGCAAATTGGTCTTCTTCACCAATCCAATTTGATGCAAAACAAACAGGAACACATGCGGGATGGAGCCCCTACGGCCGGGCCTGGTCGCCTGCGCGATCACGAGCGGAGAACAAGACGAGGGGATGCAAAAGCGCGGCGCGGTGTGCCACTTGTGAGCACGCGGCGCAATACGCGCCGCGGCGGGCGCGGCGGCCGGCGCGGGGGAGGAAAGGCTCAGGGGGCGGGGTGTGGGTGGTGCGTGTCTTTCAGGAGCGTGATTCAGGAGTGGCCCGTCGGGCCAATCCTCGGGCGCAAGTGCGTGGGCGGCATAAAGTGGAGCAGCGAAAAACAGAGACGGATGGAGGGACACAAGGTTGGGGGTGAGTAGAAGAGCACGACGCGACAGTCTCAATACCTGTTGTGTGTAAGCGCGGCGATGGCCGCTTCCAAATTGGCCGACGACGATGGGCCAAAACAATGAGAAAAACGGGGCCTCGCGCCGCCCAGCAGAGGCCGCAAAGCGGGCAGTCGGATGGATTGACGCTGCGCGGGCTGTGGATGATGCGCGAGGCACGTGCGCGCCGGCCGCTGCGTGCGACCACGGGCGCAGGGGCGCCCGTCCGTCGGCCGGCCCGCCCGCCCGGCGGCTAGGCGCGCTCACGCTCCGCCGCCGCTGCGGCCGCCAGCAGCAGCTGCTGCTGCCGCTGCGCCGCCGCCGCCGCTGCCGCCTCCTCGTGGCGCGCGGCGGACTGCAGCTGCTCGAGGATCAGCCGCTCTTGCTGCGCCGCCACCTGGCGCCGGAGCCGCTGCTCCAGCGCCGCCGCATCGAGCTCGGCCTGCTGGCGGCGCATGCACTTTTTCGGGGCCGAGTCGGTGCCGCACTTGCCCTTGCGCTGCACCACGCACACGGCGCAGCGGCCGGCGCGCGGCGGGGCGGCGGCGTGGCACTGGCCGGCCGCGGCTGGGGCGTCGGAGAGCGATTTTCCTGCTGCCGTGGCTGCGCACGCGGCCGACGGCGGCAGTACGACGGGCGGCAGCGCCTGCGCCGCGCCGCCGCCGCCCGCGCCGCGCAGCGCCGGCGAGGCGGCGGCGCTCCCCGGCTGCGAGATGGTCGCCGGGACGGCGGCGGCGCGCCGCTTGGCGGTGGTCGGGCCGACGGCGACCGGGCGGATTGCGAGGGCGGCCCCAAAGGACGACGACACTGACAGCCGCGGCTCCCAGGCCGCCCCAGACCCGACCCTGCCGCCCTCCTCAAAATCGTCGCCGCCGCGCAGCGGCTGGTGGTGCGTGCGGTCGCTGGCCGCGGCGTCCGCCGAGCCGTCCTCCGACGACCCCCGCCGCCGCTTCCCGGCGGCGCCAGCAGCGTCGCCGGCGGCGCTCGCGCGGCGGATGCCCGACAGCAATGCCGCGGCGGCGATCTCCTCTGGCGCGAGCGTGGGCGCGGCCGCCGCGGCGGGGTTGTGCGCGCCGCCGGGCGCCGCCGCGTCGGAGCCGGCGCCGGAGGGGTCGTGCATGGGGCAGGCGACGATTGCGCAGCCGCCAGTCCGCGGGTCCGCGGCGTCCTGCGTGGCGGTAGGGGAGGGGTCCGGTCCGGTGATGTCATGCTGACGTCATCGCCACGGGAGCACAGGGAGCGGCGCGGGGCGCCCTCTGCGCACGGCGCCGGCCGGTGTGTGCGCGCGGGCGGGCAAAGCAGCCGCCCCTGGGAGGGCGATCGGCAGGCGGACAGTCACATGGGCCCACCAGCACGACGCATCCCATCTCCCTCGCGCAATCCCCCTCCCCCCAATACACACACACACACACTCACTCACACACGCACACACACACACACACACACAGATAGGGGACGAACCACAGGGGCCCACCAGCAGGGCGCATCCCATCTCCCTGGCGCAGGGCAGGTGCAGCTCCTGGCCGCAACCGGCGCGGCGCCAGCACCGCAGAGTCGCGCCGCGGTGGCCGCAGCGCGTGCAGGTCGTGTCCTGGCCGCGGCGGACCGCGGCGGCGAGGTTGACCTGCACGGCGGGCGGCGCGGGGACGCGGGAAGGGTGTGGGCGCGGTGGTTGGGGCGCTGCCAATGCGCAGGGATGGGAAGGGGTGGTGGCCCCGGACCTGCGCCGGGGCTGCTTTGACATACACAGGCACACACACAGACAAGTACACACACAGACAAGTACACACACAGACATGTACACACACAAACTCACAAGAACACACGCATATGCAAACGCAAGCGTGCACACGAGTTTCACCCAATTCCCGCTAGGCGCACCCCGCCGCCCACCAGCCTGCCGGCGCCGTCCACCGCCACCTCTGGCGACCAGAGGGCGCACTCCCGGTGCACCCACTCCAGCTGCCCGTTCTGAATCTGGACCGGCATGAATGGCCCCAGCCCCGCCGCGCCCGCCGCGCCGCGGCAGAGCGCGCAGCGCCGCTGCAGGTCGGCGCCATCGGGTCGCTCCGCGCTGCCCGCCGCCGCGCGGCGCTCCTGCTCGGCCGCGTCCAACGGCGGCGGCTGCGGCGGGGCGGCAGCCGCGGCGGGCCGCTGCTGCGCGGCGGAGGGGGGCAGCCAGTTGAGCAGCGGGCCCCTGGAGGACAGGCGCCCGACAAACACCTGGCCGCCCAGCAAGACGGCGACGTCCATCGCGCCGCGCCCCTCCTGCGCGCGCCACTCGATCAGCCGCCGCGCGGCGGGCGCCGCGGCCTCCGAGGCGCCTCCAGGCGCGCACCGCGCCGGCGGCGCCGGCGCGGCCGCGGGGACGGCGGCGCGCGCCGTTTGGTGCTCGAGGCCCGAGGTGCCGCTGTGGGTGCTGGCGCTGCTGGTGCGCTTGCGGGTGCGGCCTGCGCCTGCCGGAGAGGGGGGGCGGGCGGGCGAGACCTCAGGAGGCGCATTGACGAGCGCGCCCTGATATAATCCCTGATCTCACTGTCACACGCACGCACACCCACGACAGGCAGCTGCCAGAAGCCAGATCCTCTGTCCCCCAAGAGGCGGGTGGGCACCTACCCCGACAGGGCTGACCGCACCCCCTCGTTGACCGCAACCCGCAGGCCACCCACCCGGCGCCTGATCGCTGCCGTCGCCGTCGCACTTGTCCTCATCAAAACCGTCCTCCCACACGCCGCCCCCGCGCCCGCCGCGGCCGGCGTGACCGTGCGGCGCTCCGCCGCCCAGGTCGTGCACGAATTGCTCGCCCTGCATCCAGCAGGGGGCGCGCCGCTGCCTGTGGCCGCGCTCAAGCG
>NW_014012420.1:8216-10592 GCF_000611645.1 Monoraphidium neglectum
CCGCCGCTCCCACAAGTCATCAACGGCGTCTGGCGGCAGCGACTCGGCGCGCGCCCGCTCCTGCGGGATCCGCAAGAACCAGGGGAAGACGAGGGGGCGGGGCCGTCGGGGCTCGCGGGGGCGCGCAACGCGCGGGCGGGGGCGGTCGTGGGCGAGCGTCGCAAGCAGCAAGGTGGTGGCGCGAACGCGGTGCGGGTCTGGGCTAAGGCAGCGCCGCAGGCAGGGGGGTGTGGCCGGCCGCACCTGCAGAGCCATAAGCAGCGCCGCCGCCTCGGACGGCCCCCTCGGCCCGGCGCGCGCCAGGTCAGCCGCGACCGCGGCCGCGGCGGCTGCGCCCGCAGCGCCGCCGGAGAGCGAGGGGCGCGGGCGCCACTCGGGGATCGACGCCTGGGCGCCGGGGCCGATCCTTATGCCGTCGTCGCTGTCTGATGCCTTGTCTGACGAGTGGTCGCCAGAGCCCCCAGGCGACCCCGGGGGAGCCACGCCGGCAGGCTGCGGCGGCGGCGCCGCCGCCGGCGGCGGGCTGCGCCCCGTGGGCCCGCATCCGCCGCCGCGCGGCTTGCGAGGCGACCGCATCCAGTCAGCGTCGCCGCCGTCGCCGCCGTCCGAGGCTGAGCCGTCGCCCTCAGGCGCGCGCGGCGGGGCGGGCGCCCGCGCGGCGGCGGCGACGGGGGCGGCGCCGTGGGAGGGCCCCGGTGGGCTGACGCGGGGGGCGCGCTTGGGGTGCCTGCGATCGAGCCCCTTGACCTCCAGCCAGCGGCCGAGCGGCACGTCGGGCTCCCCCGGATGCGCCACCTTGATGCTGTGAGGCAGAGCGAGGCGGGGCCGCGCGTTTTCGGGGTCCAGAGCGCGGGATGGGGGCGGTCAGGCGAGGGCCACCAGGGGTGCAGGACAAGCAAGGGGCCAAGAATGGCCTCGCGCGTGACTGTGCCGCAGCTGGGATCCTGCACGCCAGCACACGTGCCACCGAGCTTTGGTGTGCTCGTGATCGCGGGGCCGTCGGGCAGCGCCGTCGTTTGCTCCCCCGTCACACAACCGACGCGCGGGGATGGCAAGCCTGTGCCCGCACCTGAAACGCCACTTTTTGGCGGCGGGGATGCCAGAGTGGCGCTCGAACTCGGTCGGCGACACCAGGTGCGACGGCCCCAGCGGCGCGCACGCAGCGCACGCGCAGCGCACTGCGCAGCGGTCAACCATGTAGACGCCGGCGTTTGACTTCGCAACCACCAGAAGCTCAGAAGGGTAGGGGGCGGCGCCCGCGGAGGCGCCGCCGCCCTGGTCCCAGCAGTCGTCGTCGCTGCTGGACGCAGGCGCGCCTGGCAGGACTGAGGATGGGGGTTGGTGAATTACAGGTGCGTTGGGCGGTGCGCCATGCTGCATGAAAAGTTGAGTCTGGTTCTGATGCCCTGTGCAGCGGGGGGCTGAGCGACCCAGCGTTCGCGGGCCGCGCATCAGGGGTCGACGGAAGCCGCCACGAAGCTGCTATGCCGGTTCAGTTGGCGGTCAAACCATGGGTCGCGCCGTCCAGGCTGGCGGCCGCGTCGACGGCGCACGCTGGCGTCCGCAGCGCCAGGCGACTCACCGCGCCGCTCCAGCTGGTTGTCATGGTGTAACGCGCCGCCATGCAAGTGCCGGTCTTGGCCGGCCGCACTGTGTGCGCCCGAGCAGCCGCCTGCGGTGGCTGGAGCCATCCCCAGAGCTGCCACGCCGATTGCCTGGCTGCACAATGGGCCGCCTCCCCATGCCACAGCTGCACGGTGCTCTGATATTTTAGCTTCCATACAGAGAGTGTGCCCAGACAGGCGCGGCGTGGACAGAACTGCGGTAAGGGCGGCGGAAGTGGCCACGCTGAGTCGTAGTGCGCTGTCGCCCCCGGGTGGCTGGGGTGGCCTTCACACCGGGTTCGGCGGCGCGGAAGATTCAGAAAAATATATGACACCATAGGAACGAGGTCGGCGGCTCTCGTTGAGTGGAGGCGCCTTTTTGCGGAGGGTCTCCCCGATGGAGGCACGGCCGAGGGGGCGCGCGCCTCGTTGCACAGTAAAATAGTTCAATCAATACAGAGCGACCCAAAGCTCGTGATCGCCGCGTACCCGCGGCGGCACCCAGCGCTGTTCAACATCCAACCCACCCCGCCTTTCTCCTGATGGGCTCACCTCAGAGGCGCATGTGTCACAGACACCTCGTATAGCCTATGACTATGCCTTGGCTTCCGTGACGCTCGACGCGGTCGTTCGTCCGGTGGACTTGACGATCTCGGTTGGTGGGACACGGCTCGTATGACGCTTCTACAATGCAAAATTGAAAGCCGGAAATAAATTGGTGCAAGCGCGATTCGCGGCGAACCGATAAACGGTTCGGGCGCGCCTATGGCGG
>NW_014012420.1:11523-15866 GCF_000611645.1 Monoraphidium neglectum
TTTCCCCGCCTGTGCAAGCAGCTGGCCTGGCGGTGGCCGCACCCCCCTCTGAACCGGAGCTAGCGTACTCTACCGGCCTCTGCATCAGAAGAATAAAGTAGCAGAGCAACCAGGGTTGCACCAGTCGTCATGCCCCGTCATGGGTCCATCTCGTTCAAACGCGGCCGCCGTTTGACCCGGCGGCCAGGAACCCGGCCCCGGCCAACACGCTGTGCGCCCCGGATGCATTGGCGATGTCCCACGTTGAAGCGTTACAAAGAATTTTCATTTGCTTTGCTGTGCGGCGCTGCTAACAGCGCGTGCAGGCGCCCGCAACACCGCAATCGCGCTGACCACATGCCCTTTGCTGGGCACCTGCATGGAAGGCTCAAACGCAGCAATTCGCCCGCAAAAAAGTCGGGGCGTGACATGGCACACTCAATCAAACCCACTCACAACACCCCATGCTGCCATGCGTCAACAGTATGACCAATAACCAGCACCATGCGGCCAGCGACAACACAAGCACCACCAGCGCCATGTGGGTACCTCTCCACAACGGGCGCCATGCGACAGCTTGATCAAGCGCGCCTGTGCGCTCCTGGCTCACGCCTACCCCCGCCGCCGCTTGGCCGCGCGCTCGTCTTGCTGCAGGATCATCACCCCCAGCCGCCTGCCCACCGTCCGGCCCGGGGGTGCAAACCCTGCGCCCCGGCCGCGGCCGCCGCCCGCGGCGCCGCCCCTGCCTGGGCCCGTCCCTCTCGCGCCCACGCTGCCAAACCTGCCGCCGCCGCCAAAGCCGCCGCCCCGGCCCCCGCCCCTGTTGGACGCCGCCTGTGCGCTGCCGCCAAACGCCGCCTGCGGCGCGCCCCACTGCGCCCCACCGCCGCCGCCGCCGCTGGCCCCGCCCGCGGGCGCCGCAGGCCCTGCCGCGCCCGCGCCTGCGCCCCCAGGCGCGCCGTCGTAGCCCTCCAGCAGCCCCGGCTGGTTCTGCAGGCCGCCCCGGGCCTCGGGCGGCATGGGGTGCACCGCCTGCCAGCGGCGCCAGCAGTCCAAACTGTCCTCCCAGGCGCGGCCCGCGCGCAGCGCTGGCGAAGGGGGGGGCGTAGGGCAGGGCAGGGTTTCGGGGTGGGGCGAGCCGCGTGGAGGCCATTCAGCATGGAGGGCCCGCGGGGGGTTTGACGGGGCGCATGCGGCCATGGCGGCCATGGTGTGCCCTGGACCCTGCCGCTTGAAATCTTAGCCTTGCATAGACATCCCCTGAGGCCAGGCAGCAACCCCGCAGAGGCGCGCGGCGCCATGCGTGGATCTGCGTCGCCGAGCGGGGCGGGCCTGCTTCCTCCCCTCCCATGCGGGGATGCGCCCACGCCGGCAGACGGCGAGCTGGCCGCACCCCACGCTGCGCTGCACGAGCTGGCCGCGCCGTGCGGAGCCTCACCGCTGTAGAACTGCCCGACCAGAGGGTCCGCTTTGATGCAAACTGCGGGGCCAGGGCACGAGGGGGAGCGGCACGGCAGGGCTCAATCCTTGGCGGCTGCGTCAAACGTTTTTGGTCGAACACACGCCCGCAGGGCGCACCCCGGCGGTCGTGCAGGCGCAAGAGGGCTCCCGGCTCGGAAGGCGCGGCGAGGCGGAGGGGCTGAGGCGGGGAGGCCGCCGCGTTTGGCGATGGTTCTGCGACTGATGTCGCGCCTCACCTTGGCCCTGAAAGTCGACTACTTGGAGCCCCTCGAGGCTGCGGCACCTGGGTTTCCAGAAAAAGGGTTAAGCCACGGGCGGGCAGCATGAGCGATGCAATGGAGGCGACGGACACGAGCGCGTCGCGGCGCGGCGCGGGAGCTGCGTTCGCGGCGGCGCACGCGATTTGAGGAGCGGCGCCCGGCGGTGACGCCTGTGAGTCAGTCGCGGGGCGTAAAGCTGTTGCGGCGCGCTTGGTCGTATGCAGGGCGCACGCGACGCACGCACGCACGCAATCACACAAAACTTGCCCACGCACACGCGCCTGCGCGTACACACACGCACCTGCTGAGCGCCACGTAGGCCTGACCGTTGGCGAAGAGCCCCTTGAGCGACACCTGCGGCCGAGCGCCCGGCCGGCAGGCATAAAAATACGGTAGGCAGCATTTTGTCGAGGGCGGCTTGATCTCGACCGCTCGGCCCTGCTCTCCTGATACGTCTAGCAAAGTCAGCAGTCGGGAGAACGCTGGCCCCAAAGTGCCGCTTTCGCCGGGTGTCGATGCTGCCCGTGTCACTCAGATTGCAGTGTTCGACGTCCCCACCGAGCCCTCGCCCGCCCCTGGGCGGCGAATCGCTTCCCTGAGCCCGTAGCCCTGAACCCTGAACCACCTGGAACCTGACCCCCCCACCACCTGTGCATAATCCAGGGTCATGCCCTGGCTCTTGTGGATGGTGACCGCCCAGGCCAGCTTCAGGGGGACCTGCACGCGCGTCGCAGTGCCCCAGTGCTGCACCTGAGGCTCAGAGGGGGGGCCAGAGGGGGTGGGGAATGGGACAAAGGCGAGGAGGGGGGGGGTGTTTTGGATGTGAGGGTGCTGCCTTGCTTCGCTTCCGGCGCTCGCAGCACAGCCGTGTGCCACCCACTGCTGCCATCAGCCTGTGCAGCAGCGGGGGCGCGCGCCGCGCAACCGCTTCATGTCCGATGTTGGAGATCACCCCTCCCTCCCCAAGCCGCCGGGGCCGGCCGACGGCACCCAGGCTGCTAGCTGAGCACGCAGCTGCGCCCAAATCCCCCGCGCACGCCCCCGCCGTCTAGGCGCCCGCCGCCGTCTGCAGTCCCGCCACGTGCCCCTGCTGCGTGCAGGCGCGGCCGCCCTCACCTCCGCGGAAAAGGTCTCTGGCACTATGTCGCGCCGGATGCCGTTGAGGAAACGCACCACCGGCAGGAAAGGCACGCCCTGGGGAAACCAGGCAGCGGGAACGAGGGGGCTGGGGGTTCGGGGCGCCGACAAGGTCAAGGAGGAGCAGGAGGCGAGCCAGGACTTGATGCCTCTGAAGGATGCCCGAGGGTCGGCACAGGATAGAGGGCGAGCGGCGCGGCGGGCCGGCTGCCGGCGGACGCCCCTGCGGGCGGCGCGGACGCTCCAAGCGGCGGCGCCGGGAGGTGGGCGTATGCGCTCTGCCCGTATAGCGCACGCTCTTCAGCCCCGCCCTGGCCCGCACGACACGCACGCACGCACGCACGCACGCACGCGCGCACACACGCGCAGACACACACACACACACACACACACACACACACACACACACACACACACACACACACAAACAGAGTGTGTTGAGCTGCCGCCACGCCCTGCAACCCCATCCATTCCACCCCCCTACTCCTGGGCCGAGCCTTGCCTTGCAGGCCTTCAGCGCCTCCAGGTGGGCAGCCGCCTGCTCCAGCGCGGGCCCCGCTGACTCAGCGCCAAGGCCCTCCCTGCGGCGACGGGGCCGGGGCCGGGGCCACGTGTGCAGGGATGGGCAGGTCAGGTGCGCGGCGTGGGACACTGTGCGGGCTGCTCCGATCACATGGGTACACATGGAATGCTTGGGCAAGTAAGAAACTTCCATTCACTCTGCTTCCACAAATTCTGGGGTTCGTGGCTTGGGGTCTTGTGTGTCAGATCGCAGAGTCTGCGGACGTCTGCGGAGCGCCCCGGGGGAGGGAGTGAAGCGCAAGGGCGGCCCCACCTCGCTTTGACCGCCGCGTAGCGCCGCTCGTCCCCGGTCGCTGCCAGAACCTCCAACTCGCGCTTCAGCGCCTCTGCGCGCTGCCGCGCGTCCTCCACGCTCACAAACGCCTCCACCACCCCCCTGGAATCAACAGATCCGATCCGCGCGGCGGTTGGTGGTGGGTGGTCGGCAATGGGGGGCTGGAGGAGCCAGAGGTGGGGTGCAGAAGAGGGCAGCATGCGGCGCTGGGGCGGCGCGGCGTGGTTGTGTCAACGCCGGGGAGCGACTGCGCGACGATGACGTCACGCTGACGCACCTGCTGCCGTTGACCAGCGCCCTGTCCTTTTGGTTCTTGAGCAGGAGCACCTGGGCGCCAACCTGGCAACGTTGGCGGTTGGATGACTGGTTTTTTGGCTGAGGTGCAGGGGAAGGCGATCTTTCGTGGTCGGGTGGGATGGCGCGGTGGCCTAACAGAACGCGCATGGGCACAGCTGGAGGATCGAGGGTTTCAGGGCGCGGCGGGAGCGACAGAGCCGCGCGCGGCAGGTCCTTATTCAGTGGGGGGCCACAGCATGGCAGGGCGCCCACGCAGGCCAGCAATGAGGCGACAGGATCGGGGTGGGGCGTGGGGGGGAGGGCCATGCCTTGAGGCCGATGCTCTTCGAGGCCAGGCAGTCGCGGAAAAACTC
>NW_014012420.1:16048-17177 GCF_000611645.1 Monoraphidium neglectum
GGGGGGGGGGGGGGGTTGTTCGAGGCAAAGTCACGGCAGAGGTGTGTACAAGGGGACCCCAGAAGCATGCATGGCACACAGCGGCCAACCCCCACACACAAACACACACACACACACACACCACACACACCCACACACACACACACACACACACACACATAAGACTCACATACAGAAGAAACTGCACACCCACCTGCGCGCCACAGCCGCGGCTCCGCCTCGCTCCAAGCAGAGGGGTCCAGCTCAGGATTGACCCCCACAGAGTCGACGCCGCCAAATGTGCGCTGTTGGGGCGGGGGAGGGGTCACCGAGCACGCGGCCGCAGAAACAAGCATATAAGCCACTTGGAGGCTGACGGCTGAAAATACACTGGAGATGCTGCCATCCATCAACTGAGCAAGGGCAGATTGGGCGGGCGATCTCTGGGTTTGGGGCTCCTTTGGGGCTGGTGTGCGAAAGCAGGAATCGGCGGGCACGTCCTCCTTGGCACGCCCACCGCCTCGCCGCCGAGCCTGGCCAGCTCCTGTGCGTTCACGGTGTCCACGTCAGCGTTGCGCGCAAAGCTGCCAGGCGAGCGTGGATGGGTGGGGGCAGCAACGCAGCGACAAATGGCGCGTGGCGGATGGGTTGTCAAGGGTGTGAGGCGAGCGGAGAGAGGGCGGCCCAAGCAAGTGGGTCGAGATGTGTGTCGGCTGAATAAGTGTTGGCGGGAAAGGAGTGATTGGCGCTGCGGCGGCGCCTTCCCACGCACACGCACGACATGCGATTCCAAGGGAAAGCCGATGCAAGCCGGCCGCCCGCGGCCCCAAGCGGCCAGCGGTGGCCCTGGCTTCGGAGACATGGACGAGCCGGCGCTCACAGCTTGGTCGGCACGATGCCGTGGCGCGCCTCGAGCGGCCGCCCGCAGCGCGCGACGAGGCGCCGCACGGCGCCGGCGGGGTCGCGCGCCCAGCGGATGTCCTCCAGGATCGACACAAACTCGGGGTCGGCCTGGCGGAACACCTGGTTTTGGAGGGAGAATTTGAATGGAGGGGGTTCACGGGCAGGCGTAGTGTCCAGGATGTGTGTGTTTAAGGGTAAACTGAGTGTTAGGGTAGGTGTGCAACGTGGTTGGTTTGGCATCCAGTCC
>NW_014012419.1:0-2472 GCF_000611645.1 Monoraphidium neglectum
ACGCAATCTGAGGTATCGGCGATGCCAGCCGGACTACGATGCAATGCAACATCAAATTTGCACACACATGGTGGGTTCCAACCATAGAGCTCATCGTGGTTCACAACAGCGGCCGCTTTTGTCCCTCCTCCCACCCCAAGCTCGCCCCCACCCCCGTACCGTAGTCGGCACCACTCACCTGGTCACCCGTGTTTGACACTGCTTTCCGCTGCCGAGCGGCCTGCTTCTGCTGCATGTCGTGATGCTCTGGCAGCAGGACTGGGTCATTGCTTACTGCCTGAGGGTGTTGGAGATGGTAAATGGCACTGCGCTTGCATGTGCGCCGGTGCTGCTGGCAAATCAGCCTCTGTCAACACTCACACGCTCCGGGGCAAGCGTTTGCCATGATTTGTCACGGTGCACGCGTTGAAAAGGAAAGTAGCAGCTCCTTGGCATCTTTGACAGCTCGTGTCACCCACCATTGTGAGGCTCGGAGACAGATGTGAGGGACGCACGCGGGTTGTGGTTTTTGCGCCTGCACCTGAAATTTTGAGCTGTCGGACAGGATTCGAGTAAGCCGTGTTTTTATGATGCTGTTGCAGCCACCAACCAGTTGATCTGAGACAGAGAGGCCCGGCTACAGCAAGTTTACCACAAATCACATGAACGAAACGTAAGCCTCAACACACGTAGACGAAATCGGATAGGGTCATGTGTTGATTTCTTTCATGACACACTGGCGCCCAGCTAGTGACGGCGCCGCAGCTGCTGCAGGTGCAGCAGGTCGTGGTCCTGCTGCGCTCAAAGGATGGGACGAAAGGAGAAGCGATCGCAGGAGCGAAGAAGCCGCAGCTTTTCCTACAGCCGCAGCCGCAGTCGCAGCCCCGACGAACGCAGCTCCAAGCGGCGGCGGCGCTCCGCCACCGCATCGCCCGACGAAAAACCAGCGCGCGCTGCTGCCAAGCTCCTCAAGTATGCGGCCCGCGGCGACGCAAGGAAGGTGCGGCGGCTGCTTAAAAAGCACCCAGCGGTGGCGCGCGCGCCAGTGGACGGCGGGCACGGCGCGACGACACCGCTGCACGAGGCGGCGCGTCGCGGGTTTGCGGGTTTAGTGCAGCTGCTCGTCAGGTGAGGGGCGCGGGGGCCCAATGGGCCAGCAATTTCGCAATGCGAGCGTGGATGCCTCGAACTTGCTGGATGCATGGAGTTACAGCTAGCAGGTTGCACACGTGCTGGGCTGGGGGTGTCAGCGCCGCCAACGTGCTACCCGGGCACGATGCTCTGGCCGGCAACCCTGGCGCCACCATCCAGCTGCGCCGACCGGCCGTTCCTCTCTTGCGCGTCGAACCACCACCAAAGGCACGGCGCTGACGCGAGCGCGGGGGACGCGCTGGGCAACACCCCGGCGCACCTGGCGGTACAAGGGGGCCACCTGGACCTGCTCGTCACGCTGCTGCAGGTGACGGCGCCAGGCGCGCAGGCTGCCCTCGGCGGCACACACCTACAGATGTGCGCCCCGTTGGATGGAGTAGAGTCTGTCTCAGCAGGCATGTGCGGCCTCCCCTGCTGGAGCCTCAAGGGGGCGGGTGCAAGCAGGCGCCTGGGTTGGCACCTGAGGCGGCGGCTGAAGGGGCAGCAGCGCTTGCTCCCATCACCCCAACACGCCCGCGGGTGCACTCACAGCAGCCTCTGCTGTTCCCCCCTTCGCCAGGCGGACCGCCCACCCGACATTGACGCGCCCAACACAGCGGGCGTGACGGTGCGGCAGCTGTCTCGAGCTGCGATGGACGCAGGGGAGGCTGAGCGGGCGCGGCGCCAAGGAGTGCAGGGAGGCCCCGGCGGTCAGCAGCCGAGCAGCGGGGACGATGGGCGCGGGGATGATGACGAGGGTGACGAGGATGACGAGGCGGGGTGGCGTCAGCGGCTGCGCGAGGAGCTGAGTGATGACGAGGCTGGCGGGATCGGTTACGGCAGGTGAGGGGCAGGCAAGGGCAGCGGGGGCATGGGCGGTGTTGGACGGCAGGGCTGCACAGCGGGGAATGCACGCTGCCTTGGGGCTCGCACGGCATGAGGCTTGGCTGATGAGGGACGACTAAGACTAACGGCCAAATGGTATTTGGGTCCGAGGGAGCAGCACTGCGCTCCACCAGGCTGCAGTTGGTGCCGGCGAGGTGGTTTCTTGACGTCGCGGACCCCAATGCCACGCTCCGCTCACAGGAACAGCACTGCAGACAGGCCCTCCTTGCACCGGCACGCCCCCTCCCTGCGCCACCCGCCGCGACCCTCTGTTTGTCCCGCAGGTACCGCCCCGCGGCGCACGACGACGCCTTTTCCTGGCCCTCGGGGCTGGATGACGGCGACGACGACGGCTGGGCCGACCGCTTGTGGGCGGACATGCGCCGCCGGCAGCGCGAGGCCGACGCGGCCGCGCGCCGCGAGGCCGGGCTGCTGCGGGACGCGGCGGCCGCGCGCGCGGGCGCGGACGCGGAGCGG
>NW_014012419.1:3052-16413 GCF_000611645.1 Monoraphidium neglectum
GGGACGCGGCGGCCGCGCGCGCGGGCGCGGACGCGGAGCGGCGGCGGCGGGCCGAGGCGGCGGCGGCGGAGAGCGCGCGGATCCTGGCTGAGGAGAGGGCAAAGCAGGCCAACTGGCGCGACGCGATGCTGCGGCAGGTGGCAGAGGTGGGGTTGGAGGGGCGCAGAGGGGTTTGGGTTTGTCATGAGGGGACCGGGCTAGGGAGATCGAGCTGCCTGCAGCCCTTGGTGCAAAAAGTCCCCTCTTCAAGTGAAGGGTTGCTGCTTGACCCCGTGCCCTCCACAGCCACACGCCCCGCTGCCGTACCGCACTCAATCCCCCACCACGCAGGCTGGCCTGCCGGCGCGCCGCCGTGACTACGAGGCTGCCTGGGCCGCCCTGGAGGCCAGGGCCCGCGCGGCCGGCGGCGCGGCAATCCGCTACTCCGACATACCCTGGCCCACACGCGCGCTGGCCGCCGCAAAAGGTGGCTCTGCGGCGGTCGCGGCTGCGGCAACAGCTGGCGGGGGCGAGCTGCGGGACCTGGTGCTGTTTGGAGTCAAGTGAGTGGGGCGCGTGCTGCCCTGGGCGGCGAGGCGAGGGCGCTCCACCCCGCCGTCGACCTGTGTCTGCCGGGGGAGGCGAGGCGTGAACCTGTATCCGGCCTGGCTGCGTTGAACCGTCGCAACAGCTGGCGTGAGCCAGGCACAGCAGCACACGTCTCGTTGGGCCCTTCTCACCAACGGGCACCCTCCCCCCTCACTCCTCACCCCCTACCCCCCACCCCAGGGGCCCCTCTGACCTGAAGAAGCGCCTGCGGACAGAGCTGATGCGGTGGCACCCCGACAAGTTTGGGGCGCGCCTGCTGCCGCGCCTGGCGTCGAGCGACAAGGAGGCGGCGCTGGCGGGGGTGAGGGCAGTGGCACAGCAGCTGACGGCGCTCATGGGGGGTTAGCACCTTGGTCGCTTGATGACGGACCTAGTGAGAGCTGGCCTGGGCATGCGCGCCCTGGCTTCCCTGCCTGGACAGTGGCGGCCGCTCCACCAATGTCAGATTCCCTTAGCTTTGTGACAGTCTCAGTTCGTGTTTTCTCTGTTTTCAGTCCAGGTAGCTTGGTGCAATGGATATGCATGTGCAGGATCCATTTGATTGTGGCTCACTGCAATGGAGACTTGCCATTTGCCTTATTGTGTCAAGGCACATGGGACCTGGAGGTCAACAGAGCTGGTGCGCCCAAGCGTCGCCCACCGTACGCAGCGGAAGCGTTCCTGGAAGCCCGCAAAGTTGGGCGATTATGACCAGTGCTGTTGCACACGGCGGCGTCCGCCATCGCCGGCTACAATGTATGCCTGTGCACGGCTCTTTGGAAGTGCGTTTGCTCTTGTGCATGCCGAGGTTGGCAAAGAGAGGGGAGTTCAGCGCACATGAGCTTCTCTCGTTTCGTGGGGAGTGGGGGCATTGCGCGTGACCGTCACCTCTTGGAACCTCAGACTCGCTGCCTGCACCACTCAGGCCGCTCCCACTGACCCCGAGGCTGCTGTTGCGCAGGGCAGTGTCGCCCCACAAAGCCGAGTGCCGCGCTGCAATCAAGTCACCGTGGGCCATCAATGCAAGCTCTACTTGTTTGTAACAAGGTGCACCTGCAGGGCAGATTGAACATGCTTTCGCCGTACGGGCGTCAGCACAGCGGTTCTGCCAACGACAACAAGTCATGCTGGCAGGCGAACGGCATGACCTGTGCATGGAAACCAGGCTCCGTCGTAATGTCACGGGTCAACAAACGCAAAAGATGCAAAAGTAACGGACTCACACACCAGATTGCTAGCCAATTGCTACCGCGCACCCCCACCCCCGCCGCTGCCGTCTCGGCTGCCGCCACTGCGCGCGTGCTGCTCGCCATCCACCCCATACCTTGCCTGGCGACGAGGGGAGGGGGCCGGGGGGGCGGACAGGGGTGATGCGGGGAGGGAGACACCATCACGAGGTTGACAGGGGTGCACGCGAGCGCGCGCTACGGTCAATCACAGCCGTCTCGCCTCCTGCTTGGCACTGAGGCTAGCAGCTCTTGCTTTGGCCATGCACCAACGCGCAGCAGCAGAGCTGCCCCCAGCCCATCCCTCCCCTTGACCTCTCCCCCCTCACCTGCATGTTCTTGACCTGCTCCTCCTCCTCCTTGAGGCTCAGCTTGCGGTTGTGCTTGGTGGGGTTGTAGTACAGGCAGATAAGATACCTGGCGGGGTCACGACAAGGCGGTGGCAGTGTTGGCGCATGAAGAATCCAGCAACGCGGGCACGCGCTACGTCAACGAGATGCAGAGCGACAACCAGGGGTGCGTGGCTTTGAATGGTCCATCTTAGGCATGTGCTGCAAGGCCCGCATGCGCGTCCATGGCATGGTGGGGCTTGTGCGCGCCTGTTCTGCACGTTGAAGCCGCTGAGGTGGTCGCAGGCCTGCTTCGCGTCATGGATGTCCTCAAACACGACGTACGCGGTGCCACGCGTTTCCTTGTTGGTGCCGCTGCGGTGCAAGCACGGGGGTGCGCTTGAGGCATGGTCGGAGAGTGTTGGCGCATGCAAGTAGGGCGTCGTCAGGCGCGTGGCAACTTCTCGCGACAGGCGTGTTGCTGCGGAGCGCAGCCAAGGCGGCTGCTCACACTCGGATCTGCCGGACGGCTCCATATCTGCCAAAGATTTCGTACATCTCCTCTGAGCTGATGTTGAAAGGCAGGTTGCGCACATACAAGATTCTGCAACGGCGTGACAGGGGCGAGGCATGGGGCAGCAAGTCTGACGTGGGCCCTGGCCGCCGAGCGACACTGCTCGGCTGGTTGGTGTGGGGGCTCTTGACACCGTCGGCGGCTGTACAACATCATGCAGCACATGCCGCTTCCACGAGTCCCTCCACTTAAACACCATCACCAGCTGAGTCCTCAGGCGCGTGGTGCCGCTGTGTGCACCCCGGCGGCATTGCGCACACCTGTTCACTTCAGGCGGCAGGCGCGCCTGCTTCCGAGCAGCGGCTGCTGCCATAGCTCCCGCTGCTGCTTTCTCTACTCTGACGCGCTGTTCTAGCCCGCTGGAGACGCTGCAACGCGGGCACCTTATCAGATCACCGCCAACCTATAAGTAGTACGACTAATGATAAATCTCTTAATTGATTTGCTGAGATAGACACGAGAATAATGGCCGAGCCGCGAGCATGGAGCACGATCGTGTGACACAGCTTGGAGCGTAAGAGTTTGTGAATGTATCATCATGTGCAGCAAGCCAGGCTCAGTGTCTATTACTTTCCTGTTTCGCCGCTTCCGGGAGTTGTGTGGCCGCATACCAGGCAGGTGCATCAACACAAGGTACAACGCACAGAGGTCTCATGTAGAATGCAGCAGTGCGTGTTATATTTCTCGACGGTAGTGCGTCGTATCCACATTCATCACCTGTATAATAATACATTGTCAGCAGGTAGCTGTTTCGGGCTTCGGTCAGCAAACGTGTCTGGTCGCTGAAAACACAGCAACAGCACCGATACAACAGGAAAAGGTCAACGATGGTCTGGATGCCCCCGTCTGGGGGCGGCCGTCAGGGCGGCGCTGCAGACGCCGGTCGCGCGAGCGACGCGTCCGACGTGCCGTTCATGGGCCTAAAGCGTGCCAGTATGGCGACCAACACGCTGATCGCACGCTCTGAGCTTGGCAAGCCGCGGAAGACGACATTCACGAGCGAACACGTGGAGCCAGGCCACGTGTTTGGCTTGAAGGTCCCGAAGCAAGCGGAGGGCGCCAAGCAGGGTGAGTCGGGATCAGATGTCAAGGTGCCTGCTCCTGTTGGGCGCATGCAGCACCAAACGCGTGTCGAGGATGGATACAATCATCGCATTCAGGCTGGGGTGTTTCAAGGCTGTTCACAGTCTGACCTCAAACTCTGCTGCTGTAATCGGCGCCTCACCTTTGCATGTTCCTTGCTCGCTCCTGCTCACATACCATATGCACAGTTACAATGCAGTGGGCTGAGCATAAGCCCAACCCTCATGCCCAGCCCGGCCCTGACTTCCGGGCCATGAACAAGTTGGCAGCTGACAAGTGAGGATGAGGTGGCGGGTGCACGGGGTGACACACATGATGCAGGGGTAGTGCGCCAGATGTATGTGCTGGGCGGACCCGTCTGGTTGAGCTTCTCTCTCACGTTCCTGTGTTCTGCGTGGAGACGGAGTGACGAAATTCATTGCACATCAATACAGATCAATATTCATATCATGCGTCGTAAACCCTAAGCGTCCTTTAGCTGTGGGCCGCAATCGGGCCTGATGCAACAAAGCACTCCCACCCGGTTTCCTTTGGTGATAACCCGGCTGTGCAGCGGCCTGACTGGCACGCGGGGCCTGCGCGAGTTCCGCAAGGGCCACGCCGTCAGCGTCAAACGCGGCGCGGCGGCTTTGGGCGCGCACAAGCCGCAGCCGCCGCTGCCTGGAGGGAAGGACGCAGCCTATGGACACTCGCGCACATGGTGAGTTGCACAACGCTTTGTGCAAATCTCTGCCCGTCGTACTTGGAGAGGGCTCCTTACGTGCATGTCTTGCCCGTGCGGTTTAATTCTCCCAATTAACTCATCTCACCTCGAATCCCCAACAAACTCAGGCGAAGTGCGGAGGACTGCCGCCGCTGTGGGCCCAGCGACCCGCCCATGCGTGACCTCGTGCAGGGCGCCTACACACACACCTGGTGAGTGTAGCGGCCTGCAGCTGTTGGGCTTTCGCAGTCAAAGAGACAGCTCTGCGAGCGGTTTAAACATTGCTGCGGTGTTTAGAGACAATGCTGTCAGTCAGAACAGCAGTATCTCAGGCACTGTAAGCTGTACGTGCAACATTACTGCAATCAAGACATACACAATTTTGACAAGCTGCTGCTGCTGCTGCTGCTGCTGCTGCTGCTGCTGCTGCTGCTGCTGCTGCTGCTGCTGCTGCTGCTGCTGCTGCTGCTGCTGCTGCTGCTGCTGCTGCTGCTGCTGCTGCTGCTGCTGCTGCTGCTTAGTGCTCTCCTCACAATGAGGCACCGTGCTCGCATTCACGCAATGCTGCCGGTACCTCGTGTGGATCACACTGCAGGGTGGACATGAATGCAGCCAGGGCAGAGGGTGAGTGCTCAGCCGTGGCCAACACGTTCTGCGTCAACAGCGCCCTGTGATTTGCCTCCTACATAAACACCCAACGTGTCGCTGTCGCGACCGCCGCCGCCGCTGTCGCTGCCGTTGCTGCCGTTTCTACCGCCGCTGTTGCTGAAGCTGCGGTCTCCGCGGCCACTGCTGCTGCTGCTGCTGCTGCTGCTGCTGCTGCTGCTGCTGCTGCTGCTGCTGCTGCTGCTGCTGCATGTTTACTTGGTGCCTGTCGCCAAGTTAGCCTTAACATGTGCGTGCCGCCCACCCACCCCCCAGTGACTGTACAGCCAACCCCCACCCCACCCCTCGCTGCAGAGCTTGACGTGCACCACGGCTACATCAAGCCCGCACCCACCAAAGCGACAGAGGGTCATCGTCTGGGTGCAACGGCGGTGGCCGCGAAGGTGCAGGGGACTCCTGCACGCGGTTGGAAAATGGCTAAATTCCTCAAGACGGCGCCACGGGTGACAGCCTATATGGGCGAGGCAGTGGCTAGCTGCGCCGGCAACGTCCTGGAGGGTGGACAATGACAGGTCGGGTCAGGGCTGCGGTGCTGCGCGCCCACACAAGGCATGAGTGTTGCACTGTGCCAAGGGGAAGGCGTTGACCAGAGTTCCTGTTGATCCAGGTCGGTGTGAGCTTTGACCTTTCCGGGTCCTCAGGTTGTACCAGAGGCGGTGTCAACAACGGCTTGCACCTGAGCACCTGCAACTATACCTTGGCTTCCGCGGCATTGCTACATTTGTGCAGACAAAGTGCATGCTTCAAGCGTGGTGCATGATGGGGAAAGGGGATTCAGATGAGCAGCGTTATTCCTCTGTGGGGCGCAGCAGAATGCATTGAGCAGAAAGTCCAGAGCAGTGTGACAGCAGCTTCAGTGCACTCTGACCACACTGGGACCCCTCTTGTCACTCATTTGTGGGTCTTCAACAACAGAGAGTTTCAGGGCAGGACATACAGCAGCCAATCATTCACATGCTGGCGTAAGCTTCAGAATGATGCTCAACCCTTTGGGCCCCGGCCCAACACGCTAATTCTGACGGGTGCACCACTACAGCACCCAGAGCAGCTTGCATGGGGAGCGGCGGCGTGCGCCCGCCTTGTATTAGTTATACTGTGGCCATAACTACCCCTCAACGCGATCTCACAACGTATCATCCGCGTGAGGAGAGCAGCGACAATGATCCGAGTCGCGACAGCGCACCGAAGCGTAACGATGCTTAGCAGCGCGGCGCGCGCGATAAGGGATACTTTACAAGTTACTCGACGATACAGTATGCAGTGTGTACGTTGAAGACACCGAATTTGTGCGGCGACAGCGCGGGTGACGCAGGCGGTTGCGCTGCACCCCAGCTTGACAGCAGCTGTTGTCCAATTGTGCTCCATAGAACTCAAATACATAGATGGTATCATTATAATCCTTTATGGAGCATTATTAAGGCCAGAGGCCCTGCCGCACCCTCTGGGCACACCCAGTCACCCTTCGAACCAGTGACAATCATGCCCCGCCTACGTCGTCTGCACACAGCCTTGAGCCAGCCAAGGGCACAAGGATGTTGGTTTTGAGGGTTTCCTAACATATAAGCGCAGAAGAGGCATCATAAACCCATGCATGATGGCATGGATTGAGGTGCAGCAAGACTGCTTTTGCGGTCTGCATCAACTGCAGGATTTATGGCTGGGATCGGCTGCATCCACCGCGGCCACTCAAATACAGCAACGATGAAGTCACATATGTGTGATTGAGCACGCATATACGGTTGCGCACCGCTCGGGCACACGATCTACGCGGTGCTCCCCCGAACTTTGCAATTTCGCATCTTATGGGGCGTGGCTATCGCATGGGCGCCAGTGCTGGTGTATTGACCTGATTGGACGCGGGCGGAAGTGTTTTTGCGGTCTCGCGCGGTGTTGCAAGGGGCTTTTGGGAATTAGAAACCCAACCAGGCAATGGTCTATCCTGTTTCTATCCTGCTAGTTGCGGGTTGCGCCCCCCGGCGCCCCCAGCGCGCAATCTGGAGATGAAGGGGCACCTACTGCAGCTTGCAGAATGGGATTTGGTGCTGTGTGCTGCCCACAGCAGCTTGGCAAAGTTTCGGCCCGTGGCCACGGCCACGGTCGGGGCTCAGAGGGTTAATCACAACGTTGTTACGTGGGCGTGTTGAGTGGGCCTCAACCTCAAAATTGCCTCTTAACTATCCCCTCGACGGATGGGGAGGACAGACTTAATTTGACTCGCAGTCTGGTGCCGTGGCTGGCCAAGGTGCATGACTTTGCTAGGATACTTGTATGTTTGGGGCATTTAGCAATTATGTACATGCGTACAGCAGTTGACAGAATGCTCTGGGGTTGCCAAGCTTTGCTTCCTAGGACACAGTCTTGCACACTCAGTTGTTGCGGTCAGGCTCACATTCGAAGACGTCACATTGCATTCCATCAACCTTCAACCAGTGAAGCCAGAGCTGTGTCCCATGGCATAGAGCTGGTGCCCGCCCAGCCCCAGCCACAAGCGCTGATTCTGGCCGCCCTCGCCATTCTTACAGCAGGGTGTGGCTGGCAAGTTACACCAGAGGACACCAGAGAACAATGCATCTCCGTCCCTGAGCACACCCGCGACGACAAAGGTGCCGTGCACATCAGCGCCCCATTACAGTGCAGGGAGGGCTGCTGGGCTTGGCCAACGTGCAGCTTGCCCACAGGCGCACTCTGGCAACAGTGCCCCGCCTTGCGCACCAGTGCATGCACAGTGTGCCGCGGGGTCGGCCGCGTGCTGCACCTCGAGCGAGCTCACGCCATATGCGCCAAGGGGGTTCGAGGCGAGGCCGGTCATGGCAAGACCCAGAGATTGCAGCGCAGGTTTCCCCAACCCGCAGTTTGATATACGGAAGCAGCGAATTCAAACACAGCTAATCAATAGCCACCGCATGCAGGGACGTAGTCCAGCAGGGGGGGGAGGAGGCCTCGGGGGAGTGACACTCCAGCCCCGACAGCCCAGCCCATGCCCAGAAATACAGCCCGGCCTATACGGCCCGGCCAAACGGTAGCAAAAGTGTGGACACCCAGATAATGGAGAGCACGCGCACACACCGCCTGCGCGTGTGCGCCCGCGTGGGTGAGCTGGGCGGCGGCTTGCAGCTCTGCGAGCGCGCCGATGCTCTGCACGTTTCGGGCGGCGCGGCAGCAGCGGTGACGGCAGGGCTGCCCCAACTATGGCGCAAACTTGTGATCACAAGGCGGTTTAGGTGTACAGACTCTTGACATATGGCAGCAAGGCACACCTCCAGGGGGGCACCACTCTCTCCCAGAGGCGCACGGTGTGGCAACTCGCCCACTCCCCGTCGCCCCATCGCAGGCCAATATACTTCAGCCGGGGAACAGCAGCTGCTTGTGGCTGCCCGTGATTGAGCGCTCCTTCGCCATCGGATCACACGGCCAAATCACAAGACCGAGCCGGGCATGCTACCACAGCCTCCATGCACCATGTAGGGGGCTTGTGCACAACAGGAGAGCCGGTCACAGGCTCTTCTGGCCCTCCTCCCCGTCTCACATACAGCGGCACCCGCCGCCCCGCTCTGGCAGGTTCATCGAGCGCAGGCCTCTTCAAGCGGTCTTCGGCTTGAGGTGGTCGTCCAGCTGGCGCAGCACCTTGGAGTTTGAGAAGTTGGCCGCCACGGGGTCCGCCAGGGGCGCCACCAGGGGGTAGACCTTGCCAAAGAGGGGGCTCTCCTGGACCTTGGATGGCAGGGCAAAGGCGGTGTCGTAGAGCTTCTTGTACAGGGGCTGGCCCTGGAGGGGGGTGGGGGTGAGGGAGATGCGGCGCAAGATGTTAGACCGGAACTGGGCGCCCACGTGTATACCCAAAGGCACCAGGGGGATGAGGGCACGAACGGCCAGCTGTGGCGCTGTGTGCAACCATGCAGTGGATCGGCTGCCGCGACCAGCCTGCCCCAGCCCGTCCACGCCGCCCCCTCCTGTCCACCCACCACGAGCAGGTCGTGCGCCTTGGTGTACTGCGTGGTGCCGACCGTGATGAAGGGGTCGGCAATCTCCAGGACCTTGGGCACGGGGCCGATGGCGGACAGCCTGTCGTACGCGGCCGTAAGGGTGGCCGCGGCCTTGTCGGGGTCGGCGTAGGCCGCCACAGTGTCCACCAGGGTCTTGCCCAGCTCGGTGGCGTACTGCAAGGGGGGGGGGCAAGTGAGCGTGAGTTTTAGGTGTGTGTTGAGCGTGTGGCAGGATTTGTGTCAGAAGAGGGGCAGGGGTGCAGCGGGAAAGAGCAATAGGAAGCCCCGGCTGTAAGACCAGCGACTGTCCCAGTCCAGGCGCATGAGAGCGCTCCTCATCTTGGGGGGCACGTCTACGACCCGACCGTGTCATGCTGGAGGTCACCCCTGCTGTGCGCTGCCGCCACCCACCGCGACGTAGCGCTGGGGGTCCAGGGCGGCCTTGGTGGCGTTGACAAGGCCCTCCACCGTTGAGAAGTACGAGTCCTTGGCGGAGCTGAAGGAGCCCATGTTCTTGGAGTGCAGCTCGCGGCTGTAATCCAGCACGGACGACACCTGTAAAATGGTATGTGCGAGTGTTTGTGAGGGGGTTGGGGAGGGGGTTGGGAGGGGCTCCAGCGAGGAAATGAGGGGCGAGGTACCAGGAGACAAGTCACGTGTCAGGCAGATGAGGAAAGCAATCATCCGATTTATGCGAGACCGTGAGAAGGCACAAAGCACAGGGAGAGAGGGAGCGGCGGCCTGGCACCACGACAAGCTGTCAGCTGGCGCGCCCCTGGCACGCGGACCTGTGTGGGAGCTGCCACACCAAGCACGCCGTGAGCCACCATGCATGACACGCTGCATGACCTGGGCCGCCCCGTGCAAGAATGAAACGCTGCAGGCCGTTGTGAGCCCTGCATGCATGGTGCAGCATGCAGTCTGGGTGTGTCGTGCAGGGGCCGCACCCTGTTGTCAGCGAAGGCGAGGGCCTCGGCGGCCTTGTCGGTGGCCAGCGACACGTACGGCGCACTCAGGGCCGCGGCCTTGTCCTCAAAAGTCACGACGTAGGGGTCCAGGCCTGAGGGCACAAAGGTGCGAGCCTTCTTGTAGAACGCCTCGCCCGTGGACACTGCCGCGGAGGCGTAGGTCCTGCGGATGCGCGTGGACGGTGTGACGCGGCGCCCAAGCGCGGTCGGAGGACAAGCAAGAATGCAGGCTGGGGCCGACAGTGCGGACCCACACAAGCAATCAACACCTGCAGCACACCCAGATACGGCCTGGAAGCGCGCCGCCAAATGCAGCACATGTGGCATCACGGGTGGGTACCGGATGCGTCGCACAACAGATGGGCCCGCAAGTCGTGCGCGCTTGCAGGGCGCATGTCGAGCAGTCTGGACTCGCCCAATATCCCATATGAGTTCGAACTGTGCCGCGCGTGGCCCCGAGGCGCTCCGCGACAGCTGACCCCAACCCGTCTCCTGGGCAGGGGCGCGCGCTGCGCGCTCACTTAACAAAGCCCAGCAGCTTCAGCTCGGGATCGGTGGAGGCCATGTTCGCTTGAGAGACCTGACGAGCAAAGTTCAGCGCCTTAGATCAAATTGGTGGTTGCGGTTGAGAATGAGTGTGAAATTGATGACTTCGAAATGCGCATGTGTAGCAACCATGCGAGCGGACGTCCCAGTAAACGTGGGGGCGAACGTCAACATGAGGAGCGTTGGAACCTTGTGGGAAGCCGAGCGCAACTGTATGTCAGCACGAGCAGGGCACATTGTACTTGGCGTTGGTTGTGTTTATCGCCGCTTTCGACGCGTTCTAGGGCTCACACGGCGTCCGTCCAGTGGATTTTGCGCCTTCGCACACCGCAGGTGCTGCAACGGGCCAGCTAGGCGGCTGCTGCTGCTGCTGCAGGCGGGGCGGCCCAGGCACATTTTTGCTAGATGCCGCTGCAACATGTGTGCAGCCGACCCGCTGGAAGCACTTGCGCGGGTCAATACCCCACTAGGCGGCGCCGGGCGCAGCCTGCAGCAGCCGCCGCTAGATGGCCGAGCTGCACCCACATGGAGGCAGCCTCATGGCCCGGGGCCAACCGCAATTTTTTGGCGGCAACAGCCTGCAGCACATCCAGCAGTTGGAGCGGCTACAGCTGTGCTGTTGTGAGGAGCATGGGGCTCGACAATCCATTCGGCACCCACACCACCATCAGCACGGGCAGCACCAGCAGCAGCAACGGCAATTTTGGCACCGCCACCACCACCATCACCCACAGCAGCATTGACAGCAGTTGCAGCATCCGCAGCAGCATCCGCAGCATCTGCAGTAGCAGCATCAGCAGCAGCAGCAGCAGTCAACCCACGGGCAGTGAACACTTGCTCAGCACACCCGCTTGGGCGACAGCTGCTGCAGCATGCCAACTGGGCGACCGTGGTCGGGCCGCCTTTGTCGCCGCCGCTTCGGTGGCGGCCACAGACCCGCACCTTGTGACAAGCGATCCTACTGCAGCAGCCACTGCCACCACCGGCGCCGCCCCCGCGCCGCCGCTGCCGCCGCCGCCGTCGGCCCCCGAGGCCGCCCCGCCTCAGTTGCGTGCTCTGCTGGGGCGCATTGTAGAGGATCGGGAGCGCAGTCAGGCGCAGAAGCTAGTGTACCGCGAGCGGTACAAGCAGCAAAACACGCGGCGGGTGGACGCCGCAGTCAGGGAGGAGCGGCGGCAGGCGCGCGAGGCGCGCAGGCGCGAGGCGGACGGGCTGAGGAGGGCTGCCGCATCCGAGGCGCGCAAGGCGGCCAGGGCGACGGAGCACGCGGCAATGGACCGCATGCTGGCGGCGTGCGGGCTGCCGGAGGGCGTGGTGGAGGCGCTGGAGCTGGCGCACGCGCGCAGGCGGCTTGGGTTCCGCGTCATTGTTGAGGCAAGTTAATTCTTGTTTGTCGGCAGGAATGCACGAGGGGACGGCGCCAGTGCGCATGCCTGCTATCAGGCAAACCACTTGTTTGATAAATTGATACCTGTGTGCTGCCAGCTTGCTCGAGGTCCTGGCTCTTTGTCCACCACTGCAAGCCGCTGCCGTGCTCCACGCTCCCTACAGTCTTTGGCCGGCCTGCACGCACTGGTGGATGATTACGGCGAAAAAGCCGTGGCCGCCTGGTTGCGGAGAACGCCCTTCGTGGTCAACGCCATGAGCGAGGTGGGGCATCATGTCGGGGCATGTTGCGGCAACATTCCAATGTAATACGCAGCAGGTGGACGTCTATGAACTGTGCATGCGAATGGATGTGCAGGACTGTGGGGTCAGTTCCAAGGTTGTCTGCCCAGCGCGCGGCCATGTGTGCTATCATGCCGCCAGCCACCCGCTTGGTGCACTTTGGGCTGTGCAGGTGCCCACGCGTCTGTCGGCCCTGGAGTCGCTGATGGGGCTGTCGGCCGCAGCGGCATTAGCGCTGAGCGTGCGCTGCCCTGTGGTGATCGGGCTGCAGCCGAGCGTGATGCGGGAGCGGTTTGAGGGGCTGTGTGGCACGCTAGGGATCACGCACGAGCAGGTGCGGAGGCAGTAGCCAACGTGACGGGATCCTGTCTATTGATACGCAACCCCCGGCGTTCAACAGCCATGCGGGCCCCAGCGCTTATGCAGGGCGTGGCTGGCACATTTCGATTGCGGGCTGCAGCATGCACTGAGCATGCTGCATCGAGCGCATGCAGGTGCAGGCGCACGTGCCGGCACCCCTAGCACCACTCGTCATCTCAGTCACGCTCGCGCACATCCCCCAATCGCACTTCCTTCCAGGCCCGCACGCTCCTGGCTTCAACTCCAGTGCTCCTTGCCATGCAGCCCTCCAACCTCGCAGCAAAGTGGGAGCGTTTGCGAGGCCTCGCCGCTGCGCGGCCAGAATGGCATGCGGCGCTGAAGGAGGCCAAGGTGGGCACGCTGGGCGTGCAACTCACGTACAGCGCCGACCGCTACAGTCGCCTTGAGTACCTGCTGCACACCACCACCGCCACGCATGGTGGTGGGCACAAGGCCGCGGCGGCCGCCGGGCACTCGACCCTTTCAACAACGGCGGAGGGCGGCGATTCTGCGGGTAATGCACGGTGCGAAAAGCTGTACCTTGTTCTCGGGCAGACGGCCGGCGCTTTTGAGGCACGATACCCCGGGTTCAGGGCCTGGGCGGAGGCAAGGGGATCGACCAAGGCCTCTGGGGCCGGCGGGAATGGCATGGAGCAGGCCGTCTGAGAGGGTGGGGCAGGGTGCTTGG
>NW_014012418.1:0-15835 GCF_000611645.1 Monoraphidium neglectum
GCCCCCAGCTGTCCAGCATGTTCAAGCCGGACCACGAGGAGACCGAGTACGCGCAGGGCAAGTACATGCTGCGCGTGCTGGGCCTCCACAAGTACGAGAACAACCTCAAGAAGGGCCTGCTCACGGACAACACCATCATGCTCTGGAACGCAGAGTGAGCGCACGCCACCACAGTGCCGCTGTTGGGGTGCTCCCGCGAAGAGGGGTCTTCTATGTGATTGTGACAGACAGGACGGCGACGGGGAGACTGGCCCACGGGGGCATCTCAAAAGGAGCGGAGTGTGACGTGTCTGACCCTGGCTGGTTATCGGCTCCATACGTGCGCGTGGAAGGGGGGCAAAAACACACGCCAGTGCCCCGCTGCTGATCATACAACAACCTGGCATTTGTTTCCGCACACACACATACACACACACACACACACACACACACACACATACACACGTACCCGTGCGCTGCGCGGCGCTGGTTCTTGTCCCCCACCCCTTGCTGCGCGGTGCCGGTTCTTGTCCCCCACCCCTTGCCCTCCTCGCCCTATCTGCCCCGCAGGTCTCTGGCGGAGGCGCGGATACCCCCGGGCCCGCGGCTGCTCATCCTGCACCACCTCGACACCTACCGCAACCCCAGCGCCATCCTCAAGCCCGCGCTGCCCCTGCCCATGCCGCCACCGCCGGCGGCCGCCGCAGGCGCCGTCACCACCCGCAAGTAAAGGGCTGCCAGTTTTGGCGGCGGCAGCGGCGGCGTTTTCGCGTGCAGCCGAATGTGCCACGGGCCGTATTCTCGCTTCTGACTTGCTGTTCCCAGAGCAGCGTTTGGTGTTTTGCCGTTTGCCGGCGGTCCTTTCATTCCCGGCCATTGGTGCCAGTCTTTCTTGGTGTTCTATGTTCAGCACTGTTCCGGTGCCGTGGCGGGGCGGGTGCAAGGGTGCCCCTGTCCCGCCTGCTTGCCTGCAAAGTCACCCTGTTGCCCGGCTCTGGACCCGCACCCACCAGTCACTTTATCTCAGCTCTCAATGTTACACAACCCCAGCTTGCTGAGTTCTTATTGACTAATGACATGACGGGGTAGAATGATGATGGGTGACGTCAAAACCAAGGGGCGGCGCACAACTGTGCGGGATGGCAGGTGCCAATCGAAACGCCCAGCCGCTCTCCGGCACAAGGCCGCCGCACGCTCGCGCCAGGGGGGGGGGGCGCTGGCCAGGCGCAAGACGGGCGGCTCAGCTGTAGCTGCGCTGCGGCCGCTCCTGCACCGCTTGCCGCACGCGCTCGTCGCCCGCCTCCGGGAACACGAACGCCACCAGGGTGGCGATGCGGGCCGCGTCAACCTCGGGGATCGGCTTTCCTTCGGGCAGGCCTGGTAATGGGGATAGGGGGATTGGCGGGAGGATGAGGTGCAGGTGACAAGCTGGGGCGGTTGAGGCACATCAAGCAAAGGGGGGCAAGGGGTGCCTAACAAGTTGTAGTGGGCACCTGGCTTCCCCGGGCTGAAGCAAACGCGCGCAGGGAGCCGGCACGAAACGCAAACAAAGCACTCCTCGTTGCCCCTCCACCGCTGCGACGCACACGCAACCAAACGAGTATCCGCGCCCGAGCGCGGCCCTGCGCACCGAGCGTGAGCGCTGCGAGGGCGTCCACCGCCACCTCGACCTGCTCCGCCAGGCGGCCCTGGGGCCGCTCCATCATGGTGTACTTCTTGAGGGCGGCCTCGCGCGCGCCCTCAAAGCGGTCCACCTCAAACTCCACGTCGTGGCTGCGGGGAGCGGGCGGGTTGTCATTGGGCAGTTACGTCGCCGGCGGATACAAGAGCAGGGTTGGGTGTGGGGGAAGGCCATAGGGGAGAAGTGGGTGCATGGCAATGGCACGCTGCCGAGCACGAGGCGGTAGCGGCGCCACGCCCAGACTACACAGGCCGAACCCAAAGACAGGGGAGGGGAGGGGGGTGCGTCGGCGGCCACGCGCCTGCATGACGCGCCCCGCGGCGCGAGAAACCGCCGCACGCATGCGCCCACCTTACGCGCACTCTCCGCGCCCCGCTGATGACGTCCTTTGCCGGGATGGCGCCGCTGCCGAGCTGGGCCATCCACAGCACCAGCAGCAGCTGGCGGTGCACGGCAGGCTGGAGAAAAGGGCGGGGCGGGGAGGGCGGCGCGCGGCGGTGGGTGGGGCTGGTGCAGGGCGCTTGCAGGGCAGAGCTGCTGGAGCTTGACTGCAGGGCGGCGCGGCTACTACGGCCCGCGTCGCCCAGAACGCCCGCCGCTAGGCCGCGTCAGGCCATGGCTGCCGCCGAGGGGCCAACCCCAGCAGTACGTGCGCGTGACGCCCTGCACAGCGGACTCGATTGCCTGCAGTCCCTGCCACCCTTTCACCGACCCGAAGCTTGCTTGCCCGGCTGCGCTTGAGCCACTCACGCAAGCGTCAAGCACCCAAGCGATGCGAACCTCGCGCGCAGACAGCACCACGCGCACAAAGCCGTCCCCACCAACCGACACCACGGGCCCACCTTGCCGTGCGCCTTCTCAAGAGCCTGCACGGCCTCAAAATATGCCGGGCTGGCCCTGTCGTAGACTGAGCGGCAGAACTCCGGGTATGCCTGGCAGGAGAGTGCGGCGGTGTGCATGCGGTGGGGTTGAGGGGCTGGGTCCTGCCGGAACGCATGCCCGGGCTAGCACCAGTCTTGCTGCCGTCAGCTGCTGCACTCAAACGCGCCTCGCGGCCCGCCCCACCGGTCCGGGGGGGGGGGGGGGGTGCACAACCCCCCCCATTTTTGCGGCGCTCACGAGCTCATCAAACCCGCCCTGGGGTGAGGCCAGGCGCGACAGCAGGCCGATGACGGGCAGGCCGCCCTGGATCTTCTTGGCTATCCGCTTCACAGACTCCCCAAAGTCACTGTGGGGGGAGAGTGGTGGGGTGCAGGGTGGGTGAGGGCTCGGGGCTGGGATGGGGGGGGTGAGTTTTGGGGGCAGAGTAGGGGGAAACAAGGCTATGGCGGCATGACGGTCCAGGTGGGCCCGGGGGACGCCTGCACATGAGGCACCGCCAGCTGTCGTCATGCGCTGCTTTTGGGTTGGCATTTTTGTTGAGGTCTTGAGGTTGTGAGACTCACTTGGGGTTGGACGCCTCAGCGGCGCGCACGGTGCAGGTCCTGCTGCGCCGCGCAGCCGCTGCACCGCTGAAAGGCCTCGCGCCGACGCTGCAGCCAGTGCTGCCTCTCCCGCGTGTAACAGGTGCGTTGTAAAGCCGATTTGTGCCTGAATAGAGCATCATGATGGCGTCTTATGCTGGAGACTTGGCCTCGAAGTTTTGTCTGTAGTTTTCGGATGCTTGAGCGGTTGCCGAGCAACGAAATACAATCTATGTAAGCAGTTTCATTGTTTGAAAGGTCACTGCAGGCTGTCTGCGTGCTGGTCACGCGTGGCGAAAGGAGATCTTGCGGACGTCTAGCTCGTTGCCATGCGAGATCTGTGTCCCACAAGCTAGCTGTTGTCAACTCGGAGATTACACTGCAAGCACTAGCAGCGAAAGGATGAACTGCAACCCAACTGCATCACATCGGTCAAACAGACCTCTGACCAGCCGCCCGGCCTGTAGGGCAAAGCATGGCGTAAAATCCTCACATGGGTGGCAAACCCTGCCGCCGCAAGCACAAAAACAGCACGCCAGGCACCCGGGCACGAGCCCTGGATGGTGTAAGCTTGTGAAAGGGCACCCCACCTGTGTCTTGGCAAGCCTGCTCGGCGTTGTGCGGCCGCGTCACGCGGGTCGGCTAGGATGACAATGAAACACATCACATGTGCACTGAAGACGCCGGCCACAACAACGCCCTCGAAGCGCACTACAGACAAGGGAGCGTGCCCGATGGACAGGGGAGCGTAGCCCCAGCGAAGAACCGGCAAGTTGAGCCTGGGTGGTGGACGGGGCGCAGCAGAGGTGGATGCTGCGCATCTGACAAAGCAGGGACTCGACTGGACTTTTGGGAAGTGTAGGATGCATGCTGGCGGGTACAAACATGGGGGGACGAGGCCACGAACAATCCTGAACAATCCTGATCACCACCTGGCCTGCCGCCAAGGGCATCAAGGCAGACAAACGCGACATCCGCACGTACGCACGAGGCCGCGTGCGCCGCGCGCTGCGCCTCCGGAATCTCATGGCGCGGGGGCGCGGCATGTGGGCCCCGAGGCGCAGCGGACCTTAATAGTCAAAGGTACGCCCAGGGTCGATACCAAAACACAGATTGGCAACGGACATGTGCAAAGGGCGCTTCAAGCTGGGTAGGCGTGCAGCGCGTTTGCCGACGCCCACGACGACCACATGCTGCTGCCGCCCCCGCCGCCGCTGCCACAGCCGCCACCGCTGCTTGCAACGTAGCCGCCGCCGCTGCCGCCGCCTGCCCACCGACCTGCGACTGGCCCCCCATCCCCCGCCCACGGCAGCGCCACCGGCGCGCCCGCCACGCGCTCGAGCGCCGCCGCTGCCACGCCGCGCACTGCGAAGTCGCGGTGCAGCGCCTTGAACTCGAGCCGCTCGCCCACGCTCGTCACCCACCGCGCCGCGCCGCCCGCGCGCCAGCCCCTGAGTCCCGCCCTGTTGGCGTGCGCGTCGCGAGGGTCGTACAGGTCCAGCCCCGACGCGCCCGCCTGCTCTCGCGCGAGGTCAGCCAGCGCGCCGTCCCCCAGCGGCGCGCCGTCGAGCCGCGCGCGCAGCGACTGCAGCGCGAGCCCGACGCGCGCCGCGATGCGCTTGTACAGCTCGTCGTCGGGCCAGGCCTCGCGGGACGCTGACGTCAGCAGGTCCTGCACCTCTATGGGCTCCCCCACCAGCACCCTGACCTCCTTGCCCGCACGCGGCAGCAGCGCGCCGCGCGGCATGAGCTCCTGCATGCCAGAGTGCACAAACGGCACGACCAGCGGCGCGCGCGGCGGCGCGGCGGCGCCGTCGCCGCCCGTGCTGCAGGCGGCGACGAGGCGGCCGACGCCCTTGCGGGCGGGACCGATCTTCGCGCCGTCGCGGCTGCGCGTGCCCTCAGGGAAGATGTGCACCCAGTCGCCCGCGCGCAGGCGCGCCTCCGCTGCCGCGAGGCCCGGCTGGAACATGCCCGCGCCCCGCTCCACAGGCAGCACCTTCGCCGCGCGGAAGAAGGGCACCAGCGCTTCGCGGTGGAAGCAGCGGTCACTGGCGCACAGCGTCCACCTGGGGAGGGGGCGGCGTGATGGCGCGGGGTTGGGGTCGCCAGCACGGGCCAAACGTCTATGTGTGAGGCCTCGCAACTTGCAATGTTGCTCAAATGAAGACAGCATGCGCTGTCTACGCAGCACACCACACCAGACGTAACGCCCGCACGCGGTGTTCCCGCCACGCCTTGCTGCGCCCCGCCCCTGCCCCCGCCCCCTGCAGCTGCGTGCCCCACCTGAGCTTCTCCGGGCTCGCAAACACCTCTGGCGGCAGGAGGGCCGCCACCACCAGGGGGTCGTCAATGGACGCCACGTGGTTGCTCACGGTGATGAGGGGCCGCCCGGGCTCGCGGGCCAGCGCCGCAGCCAAGTGTTCCGCACCCTGCGGGGCAGGATGGCGCAGGAGGGCCCGCGTCAGGGGGTGGTGTAAGCCGTGTGCACCACGAAACAGCAGCGCGGGGTTGGACCACCCAGAATGCGTGCGGACCGCCAGTGCAGCGCCATGTTGTCACATAGGGGCCCCTTTGCCCGGCCCCATGCCGCGGCGCATCCATGTATCCAACATGGCGTAGCAACCAGCAGATGGCGCCGCACCTGCACAGTGGTAGTGTTGAGCTGTGTCATCCATGCGCGACCAAAGTGGGCCAGGGCGTACATGATGCCCGCCTGTCGTGAATCGGCGGGAGCGAGAGCAGGCGCCAGGGGGCACATGCGCTTGCGTGCAACACGCGCTGGCGTGCATTGCAGGTGACTGTCCCCCCGGAAGCAACAACACTGCAACCTGTGCCACTGTGCGGCCCTGCGCATGGCCCCGCAGCAAAACAGCAAAACCACCCGCCAGCGGCTGCGCACGCCCAAAGGCCCCAGCCGCCGCCCGTGAGACGCACCCTGGCCCAGCCGTCTGTGCCGTAGAGATGCTTCAGCTGCTGCTCGTCCACCTCAGCAGCTGCCACCACTGCGCCACCATCGACCCCGTGTGCTGACCGCGCCTCCATCCGCTGCTGCTCCTGCTGCCCTGCTGGTGCTCCCGCCTCCTCCAAGCGGCGCCCCATGGCGGCGCATGCCTCGCGCAGCCGCTCCTTGGCGCGCTCCTTCCCTGCCGCCCACACCGCACGTGGGTCGCCGGAGACCACCAGCTGCTGCAGCCGCGCAAACGCACGGTGCGCGTCCGGCTGCACGCTCCATGCGGCAGCGGCGGCAGCACCACGGGCGGCGCTGGCGGACTGCAGCTGGTCGGCCTGCGCCAGGTAGGCCGAGTCGTCCTTCAACGTGCGCAGGACCTCCTTAAAGAACCCCTTGAGCAGCGCAGTCTTGGGGCCGGTCGGCATGGCTCAGGGCGGCCCTGCCCGTCAAGGCCGCGCGTGGGGCATGCGTCGACGCCAGGTGTTTCTCAGGCGCAGGCGGAGCACGACACTGAGTGAGGACGGGTTCAGGGCGTCGGCTCGTGTCTCAGGTAATGTGAAAGCCTTAAGGTGATGGATGCGCCCGCTTCAGGATGGAAGCCACGATGGACGGAGAAGCAAGCGTCGTGGGCCTCCACTGTTTTGTAGATAGCTACTCCGACCAATGTTTAAGTCGTTGGGAATTAGACTGTTCAGTTGAGCCGGAGCTGTGTGGTACCGGTAAGTAGGGGACGCAATGGACAAGGAGCAGATCACTTGTAGTCGGAAAATCACCTGGCTTGATAGCGCATCTGCAAAACCGAAAGACTTTCCCGTCTCCTTTGCTTCCACAAGCTCAGCGCTCTCTGTTCGTGATCTGGTGTGGGCCTCACCTCCAAGCAGCAGGTTGCTTCTCAGGTCGGCACTTGGGAAGAATACCTCTAGCCAGGGCCGCAGCCTTGTGACGAACATGTCAGCCGCACAGGAGGCCGTGCGGACGTTTTTCGTGACGCTCCGCCGCAGCCCGATTGGCGCGCCGTGGTTTCACAAGCGCATACTGACAAGCCTGGGCCTCAAGCGGCGGCACGACTGCGTGGAGCGCGTCAATACTGCTGTCACACGGGGACAGCTGCAAAAGGTGAGCCTGCATTTGCGCGCAATGCAACGCAGCCCACAGGAAGTTCCAGCAGCTGCAACGGCTGCAGGAAGCAAGGAACAGCAGCAGCGCCGCCTCAAACGATTGCTGTTGGTTGTGAAAACGGCAGTGCTCAAGCGCTCTGACTACGTCCCGTCTCGGCTGTGGTAAGCTTGTTCAGCAGCGCACCACCTCTGCAATTTGCGACATTGTGCGCAAGCTCTCGTCGTTGAACGCAGTGCCCGAAGAAACTGCTGCCCTACTGTTCCCCACCCCGCTCCGTCCATTAATGCAGGTGGCACACCTTGTGCGAATAGAGACGGATCAGATGTTCTTCACCAGGAAAGTAAACGAGGCGGACGCTGCCAGCTTAAAACCACCGATTCGAGTGCAGCATGCGGCAGGCGCAGCAGGGCTGCCTGGCAAAGGACAGCTCGGCAGCAGCAGTGGCGGCGGCAGCAGTTTCATAAGCAGCACAGGTGGCAGCAGGCAGTTCAGCAGCAGCAGCAGCAGCAGCACCAGCGTCGGCAGCAGCAGCAGCAGCAGCAGCAGAAGCAGCAGCAGCAGCAATCCGACAAGCAGTCCTCACTTTCTCAAGAAGTGGTTTTGACAGATTTCCCCCTCGTGCATACGTGCCTGTCCCCTCGTTTTTGTAACATCTGAGTGAGCAAATCACACAATCCCATGCATCACATGTAATATTTAACACATGAGCATCGAGGCAGGGTGTGCCGGTCGCACGCCAGCCCTAAATCAGCTAGGTGTGTGCATCATGAGGGTCGCAGGTTGAGCAAGCTTGCGTCACCTTGCGGCGCGCGGTGACAGTTCGCCCGGCCGGCGGCGTTTACAATCCGGCATCTGCCAATTGCACCCGCAGAGGATTAGGAGGGTGTCAAAGACAATCAGCTCGTTGCAAGACAAATCCCACGATGCAGGTGCTGCAGGGCAAGTCCCACGAAAAGTCGAAGGGCATGTTACACAGCTCAGGCCATGACACCCTGCAGACTACTCAATGGTATCATTCTAGCCGGGTGCATGCTGTCTCCATGCCGCAAAGCCCTGAGGCATCGCCAAACAAAAATGAGCCACGGTAGGCAGTACTATGAGCAAAGCATCGATGCCACTCGACCTAATCTACACCTCAGGGTGCATGCAGCACACAGGGAGTGCTCGACAGCCACGGCAGGGAGCGCGCCCTGCACGCCTGCAACGATCCCGCAGCTGCCACGCTCATCAGCGTCTAAATGATCGCAGGCCGGCGCGGCCCCTCACAGTGCACCAGTGCTGTGGTCTGAGGGTGACGCAGGCATGTCTGACAAGTCCACAACCTCCACGCCGCCTGAAAGATGCTGCTGCTGCTGCTGCTGCTGCTGCTGTTGCTGTTGCTGCTGCTGCTGCTGTTGCTGCTGCTGGTGCTGCTGCAGCAACAGTTGCTGTCGCAGCTGCTGTTGCTGCTGCTGGGCAAGTGGCGCAGCGGGCCCCGGGGAGAGGCGCGACCCCTGCAACTGCTCGCAGCGCTCTCGCAGCCTCAGGGCCAACGTTGAGGCCGCATTGAGCTGCATGCCTGTGGCACCACTGCTGCTGCCACTTGCACCACTGCCGCTTGGGCCAGGCCCGCTGCCGCTGCCGCTTGCGCGGATACCGCTGCCACTCACACCGGCACCACTGCTGTCCCCGCTGCCCGCCGGCGAGGCGCCAGACAGGCCTGCCGCTGCCGCCACCATTGACGCATTCCGCTTGACACAGGTGACAGCTGCACCCGCCGAGTCTGGCGCGGGCTGCGGGTGCAGCATGTCGAAGACGCCCTGCGCCCAGCACGTCAGCGCCAGTCTCACGTCCTGGCTGGGGTCAAACGACTGCTCCATGGCAAAGCGGCTGGGGCCTTTGTAGGGCTTGGGCACTGTGCGTGCGTGGTGGCCAGCGCCTGACCAAAAGAGCTCTTGCGCGTCTGGCGGGTTGAGAACCAGGAACTCAAAGCGCCCGCGCGTGGCCAGCACCTCGACCACGCTGCCCTTCATCAGCGGCACCTTGAAGGGCAGCAGGCTGCCAACAGTGATGGCGCTGCTGAAGCCGACGCTCTCCCGGAACTCGGAGCCGTCGGGGTGGCGGCACTTGTGCAGCGCCTTGTGCACCTTGACCTGCTCCTCTTCTGCCACGGTGGCGTACTGCGCAAAGGAAGGAGGGGGACGACGGGGTCAGCCAGGTCCGCAACTGCAGCACCATGCCACAGGGAGAGACAGGGCTTCAGGCATCCCCAAGATCTACTTATGCTTCCACAATGATGATAATGCTGCTGCAACCAGGCCCGCTATCAAGTTGTGGGAGTGTCCCCCCGACAGAGCTGGCTGCCAAACCCAAGCCAATCAGCGGTTTGCTGCAGCTCTCGAACCCTGCAGCTGCGCACCTGCATGTCCGCTGGGACGACCCCAAACTCCACTGCCGTGTTGCCTCGCACGACCAGCCGCCAACGCAGCAGGGGCTGCTGGCCAGTGGATGCATCCGACAGGAGCAGCTTGGGCCCCATGCCCTGCAGCAGGATCTGCGCTGCCCCCGTCGCCGGGTCTGTGATGAAGCGGAAGCCCGCAGCATCACCAGCCTTCTTGACCGCCCATCGCCTGTCAAAGCCGGCGGCGCACTCCTCTACGTGGAGGCGCTCCAGCCAGCCCATGCGCCTGCGGATGGCGCGAAGAGGAGGATAAGGCAACGATGGTTTCAGAAGGGCATGGGGTCCTGGTCTGGCCGCATGCAAGCATAGTATCAAGATATGGGGCAAGCCTTCATCCTTTTGGCCACAGCCTAATGAACCTCATGCACCGCATCCTCGCAGGCACACTGCAGCAGAGTGCAGCAGTCAAACAGCAAGCACACATGCAAGCACGTTACACACGCTGTGCTGAGGCCAGGAACCAAAGATCAATGATATTGGCTTTGTATATGCTAACAGGAGCTGCTGGGCATCCATGCAGTCCGCACGGGCAGGCGGGATCACCCACCTGTGCCGGCTGGCTGCTTCAGTGTCCCCTGCATTATAACTCAAAACAGCTCGTCTCGCTACTCGCTCCACGAGGCGCAGCTTCTCAGAGCCACCGTGGGGCTCAAAGGAGCGAAACACTTTGCACGCAGCTGAGAGGGCCGCCAAGGACCGGGCATTCAAGTTTTTGACTATCTCCTCTACCAGCTCGTGGCCTAAGTCGCACAGGCTCCTGCGGCCCTCCCCTCCTCGTGACCTGTGTGAGTCCATGTTGCGTGTTGCCTAGTTGTCTTATGCTGGTCGGAGGCCTTGATAAAGGTAATATGTTTTCCAAGCAACTGGCGGAGCTGTAGGGCTTCTCAAGACATGGCCAACCGGCCATCGGCGCACGCCCTTGCCCCCGCCCACCTTCTCGACGGGGTGGATGAGGGCGTCGCGTCGCGTCTCTGAACAGGGATGATTGTGTGCTTCACCTTGCGCTGCTAATCTGCTGCGTGTGACAAGATTTTTCTACACAGTGCTTTACCTTGTGATTTTTCTGAAGTTGCAAGGAACACAGGGAGTTGTCAAGGCGCGGTGGTTGTGGCCGCCCACCATCACCCTGCTGCCCCTGATGGTCACTCCCGACTCTGGCCGCCTCAGCACACTCTGGATGCTTAGCAGCAGGGCAAAAATTCCTTTGCCAGCTGGTCGGCATGTTTAATCGACCCCTTGTGGCAACAAGCCACACCGCACACTCTGCTGCAGGGCCTAACACAAACAATTTCAAATCAAAAAAGCAGGCCGAATAGGGCGCACGGAATACAGCCCACAAACGCCGCTGAGGCCCTCGCTTGCCTGTGCTCGTCCATGACTACCCAGCCACGTGGGTCACTCACCCACCGGCACGCCCTCCATAAGCCCGCCCTCAACCGGCAGGCTGACGCTGCAGCCTGCACAGAAGTGCCCGAACGACCCGCCCTCAGGCGCCTCGCCGCCACCCAAGCCGGCATGCCACTGCATCAGGCCGGCGTGCTCATGAGGACTGAGGCTGCGCAGCGCAGGCAGCAGCGCCATCTGCACAGGCAGCACGTCCAGGTGCAGCGGTAGCAGGCGCCGCATGAACCAGCCCACGTCCCGCTCGTCTTGCAGCACGTGGATGGACGGCACGGGCAGGCGGCCGCGCGCGAGCTGGTGCGCAAACTGCACTGCCGGCGCAGCGGTGTTGGGAAGGTCTGGCAACGGCGACAGAGGCGGCTCCGCCTGCTGTTGCTGCTGCTGCTGCTGCTGCTGCTGCTGCTGCTGCTGCTGCTGCTGCTGCTGCTGCTGCTCCTGCTGCTGTGGCTGCTGCCGCTGGTCCATGGGCGTCTCTGCCGTGCGGTCCGCCCGGGCGGTCGCCGCGTGCAGTGCTGCGGTGGCCAGCACGAGGATTTCAGTGCCGCAGTCAAGCACAGCCAGGGACGACGGCCCCACCGCCATGGTCACAGGCGGCACCGCCTCGAAGCCGCCCGGGGGCGCAGCGCCGCCACCGCTCTTGCCACCGCCAGCCCCGCCGCCGTTGGCGTCAGCCCCGCTGGGCGCGTTCCCGCCGCCGCCGCCCGCTGCTGCGAGCTGCACGTATAGAGATGGCGACGCGACGCACGCCGCCACGCCCGGCGCGGCACACAGGAATTGGTGCGCGCGCAGCCGCCACTCGTCGGCAGCCGCGGCGGAGGCCGTGCCGTCCCCGTCATCCGCGCACAGCAGCGGCCCGGCCTGCAGGAGGTACATCGCCACCGCCAGCGGCATCAGCGGCACCGGCAGCTCCCAGGAGCTCGAAGCGCCAAACCCAAACAGCCCGCCGCGCCCTTTCCGCTGGACCCCCATCCGCTGCGCCGCCAGCTGCAGCGCGAGCCCCGCCGCCAGCCGCGCGTCGCCGAGCGCGCCGCGCCGGAGCGGACGGCCCCAAGAGCCGCCGCCACGGCCGCCGACGCCGCCGGCGGCGTTGAGCGCTGCAGCGACCAGCCGCCGCGCGGAGAGCAGAGATCCCGCCTCCAGATCCAGCCCCGAAAGGAAGTCAGGCAGCCGCTCAGCCACCTGCAGCTGCGTGCTGCTGACCTGGCGCACCCGCCGCCCGTCGGCCGTCGTCCACTCCCACAGCACCTGGACCTCCTGACTCACGCCGGCCGTAAGGTCGGCGGTCAGCTCCAGCGTCGCGCCGTAATACCGCCCCCGGTCAATCGCCGGCGCAGACGCTGCCGCTGCTGACAGCCGCGTTGGCGCGACCGCCGGGCGCGCGACGCGTTGCTGCTGCTGCGGCCGGTGCTGCTGGCCCTGTGGCGGCAGAGGAGGGGAGGACGCGCCGCTGTCTCCCTGGCCCCTCACCCCGCCGGCGCCGCCGCCGCCGTCCCGTTCCAGCTGCTGCCGATCCGGCGGCGCGGCCGCTGGCTGTGGGTCGACCGGCGAGATGCTGCCGGGCAGCTGCCCGTCCTGGTGCAGCAGGGGCCCGACGAGCTGCGCCACCTTTAGCCCCGCCGGCGTCCGCACGTCGATGAACGCGTCCCACCCCAGCCGCCGCCCGCAGAGCGCGACCACGTTGGACGCGAGCGGCGCGGCAAGCCCCGGCTGGTGCAGCAGCACGCCGCCGCAGGCCGCCACGCAGTCTGGCAGGAAGGGCAGCGCGGGCGCGGCCGCGTCCCCCACGATCGCGTCGATCTGCGCGTCCATGGCGGCCGCCTTGGCAGCCAGCTCGCCAAATGCGGCCTGCAGGCGCGCTGCGAGCCGCGGCTCCCGCGCGGCGGCCGCCGGGGGCGGGTGCGGGCCCGGGCCGGCGGCCGTAAGGTAGACCACGTGCGCTGCGTGCATCGGCTTGGCCGGAAACGGCTGCGGCTGCGCGCGCGGCGGGGGCGCGGCTGCGGCGGCCGCGTGCGCGGCGGCGAGCTCCGCCTTGTGGCGCGCGTCCCAATCTGCCATCCCGCGGCCCAGCAGGTGGAGGCATAGGTCAATTGCCGCCGCCGCGGACCCTAGCCGCGCGTGCTCGGCCTCCGCGGCGCCCTCGTCGTCCTCCTGGTGGGCAGTCAACGACGATTTTGTAGCAGTGGCGGCACCACCAGCAGCAGGTGGTGTTGTGGCATCAGCGTCCGCTGCGGGCCAGGCTGCGCCGCCGCCGCCGCCGCCGCCGTCAACGCCGCGGCCGCTGTCGTCCTGGCGCCGCAGCGACCGCAGCGCGACCTGCAGCATCGCCGCGCACGCCGCCAGCGGCGCCGGCCGCACGCCGCTCGCGCGGAGGAGGCGGGCCGTCGCGCCGGGCGCCGCGGGCGCGCCCGCGCCGGCGAGCACCCACGCCTGGGGCCGGGGCGAGGCGAGGTCGAAGAACGATGCGACGCGGTCGGCCACGGCGACCAGCACGTGAGTGTGTGGGGGCAGCTGCTGCAGCGCCTGAGAGAGGCCGCTCGCCGCGGCCGAGAGCGCGTCGTCCGCCATCGCGCCATCGATCACTGCGCCGGTTGTTCAGCGTGGTCGCAGCCAGGTGCGGGGGTCATGTGACGGCATAATGAAGGGGTTTCATGGGGCGCAAAATCCCACACCAGCAGGTTTTTGCACAGTTTTCAGTTGCGGCACAACTATTTCTGGCGACGGCTGCCTACCTACGGCCAGCCAGACGGGCGGCGGCGTGGCGATCAGCGGTGTCGGCAGGCTCTGCGGTGGCTGCGGGCTGACCAGCAGGCCGAGCGGCCAGCCATTGGAGTTGACAAACGCCTTATTGTTCACCAGCACGGCGCACGACGCCGCCAGCGGCTCGTCTGGCCGCATCGCGGCGCTGGTGCTGCTGATGCGTTTTTAGGGGGGTTGGTTGAGGGCGCGGGCATGCAGGAATGGTGGTTGCTCAGCTGCCCCGTACCGCAGGATCAATTATCATAATCAAGGGGTTCCTTAGCAACGCAGAGCACTCCAATACAGGCGCAGCAAAGCTGCATGCATGTTTCTCTCACCGCAAGCCCTGGGGCCCAGGGATCGCCCAAGGCACCAGCAGCCGTGGATGCTCTCAACGCTGCGGTTGCGCACAACACACAGCACCCGCGCCACCGACAGCTTAGGACGGTTCAAACAATGCTGGCAGCAGCCACTAGCGTAAGAGGACTATGACAGCAGATCAGATGCGAAAAGCGAGCAGCGAAAGGAGCATCGATCATGTATCCAGATCGCAAGTTCTGCACGTCGCGGTGAATGCGGGATGTGTTGCGCTGCAAAGAATCTTGCGACCAAGCACAGTCTGCAATCGGAAACAGGCGGCACTGGGTTGGACATCACCTGGGCATCACTTGAGCAGGCGGTCAAGTCAGGCTGCGGATGATGGCATGCAAGGTCACTGCATGGGGCCTGCCAATGTCGTTGACTGGAAGCATGGCACACATCGATGCAGCCCTTACGCTTCCAAGTCTCCCAGCTTCATGGCGCCTGGCGGCCATTGAGCATTGGATTTCCCATGTCCCGCAGTCTCCACGCAACATGACGGGAGGGGCGACCACTCAAGCCAAACGCAGATGCGTGTGATGTGGTCAGCACAAATCTTTCATTAGAATGTTGACTTCCCAATCTTTTATCCTTGCCTAGTAGATTTACCACCACGTGGGGTGGCAAATGTATGATCGCTAATGCACGCGTGCAGGGCTGTTGACGGACCAAGCTTCAACAGTGAGCTGTGTTGACAATCAATATCGCTCGGCTAGCAAGAGGAATCGTCCAGGCGTCAGCCAACTCTCACAAAATCAAGGGCAGCGAACCACCTCCTGGCCTGCCCGACACCATCGTGGCGTGTGCTGCCAAAGCGGGGGGCCGTGGCAATTCGAACGCAGCCAGCCAGCCAGCCAGCCAACTCGAGCGCCTGAATCCTTCGCAACCAAACGGGAGCCTGCACACCATCAGGCCGACAACCTCCCAGCGAAATCGACTCAGTCAAAAACGTGGTCGAGCTGTATGCCCGGGTCCAGCAGCGCCGGCCCAACCCCGCCCAGGTCCAGGCCGTCTAGGATGAGGTTCTCCAGGGCCTCCTCGAGCTCGGTCTCCCCTATCAGCACCGCCCCCTGCAGGCGGCCCCGCAGCAGCAGCACGCGCACGAACGTCGAGCCGGGGCCGCCCTCCCCCAGGGTGCGGCTGTACAGGCTGATGTCACCGGGTGGTTCGTGCTGCAGCTTCTGGCCGTTGTAGAGGCCCAGCAGGACCACCTTCTTGCCCAAGAACCGCGTGGCGTGAGTGAACTGCAATTGAACAGCGAGTGTGTGTTGAAGGCGCCGGCTTTGCAGTTGTTTTGGGGTAAAGGCGTGTGCATGCCAGCTCTGATGAGATGGGAGGAGCGAGAGCTGATTACTCATGGGCCCTGGTACCACGATACCATGGAACTTAGACAAAAACAAGATCGGCCGGTGTCGTGTGCGCATTCGAGTGGAAATTCGACTGCTGAACAGCGTTGACGTTGACGTTGAGGCTGGGGTTGGGGTTGACACGTGAACCCCATTTTGCTGCCGTGACGCCCAGCGTGCTGGAGCGTCAGCGGCCGCCGCGTCAATCCGCTGTGCAAATCACACCGCCTCACCAGCTCAAAAGCCATGCTGAGGCCAGAGTCATCCGCACGGCCCGTCATGTTGTGCGCTGCCCACATGCCCATCAGCCGCGCCTGCGTCCACAGTCGCATCTGAGCGCGGCGGGTAGGCGGGGGG
>NW_014012417.1:0-12130 GCF_000611645.1 Monoraphidium neglectum
CCCGCGCCCGTGCCGCCGCCTGTCGCCGCTGCGCCCGCCACCGCCGCCGCCGCCGCCGCTGCCGGCCGTGCGGGCGCGGCGCGGCCGTACTCGTCGCCCTCGTCCCCCTCCACGGTCACTGCGAAGCTGAGCACCTCGATGCTGCCTTGGTGCTGCGCCTCGTTCTGCATGAGTGCGTGAACTTCCCTATACAGCCCCGGCTCCACTAGGACGGTCATGCTGCAGCCGCCGCCGGGCGCGTCTGCCTCGGCCTCAAACACGGCGCCGCGCTCCCGCAGCAGCGCGCCGAGCGCCGGCCGCGCGGCGGCGGGCGCGGACAGGCGCAGGCGCATGCGGGCGCGCTGGATTGGGAACTCGCTTTGCAGCAGCGGCAGCGCCTGCAGGGTTGTTTTGCATGTGTGCATGTGCGTGTGTCTGTGTGAGTGTGTGGGCGACGGAGTGGGTAGGGGGTGAGAGGGGACAGGCCATGAGAGGCGGCTGGGACCGTACTTGCACTCAATGCAGCGCCAGGGCTGCCATCTGCACCACCGCGGCGGGCTGACGTGAGCCGCAAGGAGGCGGGCGTGTCGCGCAGGCCGCCGCCAGGGCGGCAGAGTGCCGCATTGCGCCGGCGTTTGCCATCACGCTGGTCTCGAGCATCCGCGCCTGAAATCCCTCCCCTCAGCCAACAATCACCCCGGCCGACCCACACTCACACACGCACCTTGGCACCCAATCTGCACCCATCGCTGCCCCCGCCCCCGCCTTCCCCTCGCGCACACACACATGTAAACACACATGAAAGTGCGCGCAGACACCCCCCCCCACACACCCACACCCAACCCACACCCACACCCACACCCACACCCACACCCACACACACACTCAAGGGAGCACCCACGCATCTCACATACGCACCCACTCACCCATCCACAATCACAAGCACACATCCCGCAGCCACGCGCGTGCCCACCTCCAGGGCCTGCTGCTTTGCTGACTTTTTGGGGTCCAAATTGAAGTGCAGGTCCCGCAGTGCACGCTCCAGCATGCTGTGGGTGTAGGGCCGCCCCGTGTCAGGGTTGACAGTCTTCTCCACCAGAACCTGGGCGGCAGGTTGCGGGGCCGGTTTGGGGGGTCAGATGATTGGTGGGGAGCATATCAGCGGGCTGGGCGTCGGGGAGGCGTAGTTGTGAGGGGGGTTTGAACGGCAGGTGAGGCGCGTCAGGAGCGTCAAAACGCACGCAGCGCCTGTGTCATGGGCCTTGGGTCCCACCGAGCGGCCCGGCTGGGAGAACGGCGCCAGCGGCGGAACGGCACCAATCAAAGCTGCCGCCTCACCTGCGCCACGTCTTTGAAAAGATTGTCCAGCTCTGCTCGCCGCTCTTTGTCCGACACCTGGCATAGGGATTCAAGAGAAACGTTGGTACTGGGTGACCCTGCTTGAAAGGAAAATTTGGCTCTGCGCCAGACTTCTCGAAGCATGCACGCTTGCATGCACATCACCCACACAAGTTTGCACGGTACATGAGCGTGTGCGTGTATGCACATGCGAATGCAGCGGCCCAACCCCAGGTGGGTTTGCAGGCACTTGCCTGCACATCTCCCTTTGCGAGGATCTCGAGGCAAATCTTCTCCTCGTCTGTGGTGCCAAACGCCTCCTGCAGCCATTGAAAAATACAGTTGCAAGACGGGGCGAGGCGGTCACGCGCGGTAGGGACGCCAGCTCACCGCCACCGTGCGTGCTTGCGCGCATTGGCGGCGCCGCCTGCTGCTGACGCCTCCCCACCACCCTCCGCCACCTGCCAGCTAGTCCCCTCATAAAATCCCGCCAGGACCCGCAGCCATGCCTTGTCGCAGACCCCAGTTTACCACCGCAAGGCCAGCCCGTCACCCACGCCAGCCTTCGACCCCCACACCTGCAGCTCCTCTTTTTTAGCGTGCACCCCCTTGCCCACGTTGGCAAACACAGTGGTCGTCTGCAGCACCTCGTCGATGTCCTTCTCTCTGCCGGGTTGGGGGCGACGCTTGTGATCATGCACCTCTAGTACACAGCCATGCAACAGACGACGTGAACGTTGCGGGGCTGCTTGCGGCACCCTCCCTCTGCCCTTTGCTGTCAGCCCCAACCCGTGGGCCACCCGTCACTCTCACATGCCGGCGCGCCAGTCGTTGATCTTGTTTCGGTAGCAGGCGATCTCGAAGCGTTTTCCTGCCTTCTTCAGGCGCACCACTGCGATGTTGGTCAGCCGCTTCTGGCCTGCGGCGAGACAGGCAGGCGCGGCGGAGGGCCAGCTCCGATTCGCAGGGATCCTGGGCTGGGCAGCACAAAGTAGCACCAGCACAAATGTGGCTGTTGCGCACAAGCCCATCATGGGTTTCACAGGCATGGTGCAAAGGATGCGGCCTGCTGCGGGGCCGTGTGCTGCAGTCGCATGCTGCCGGCTGAGGGAGGCGCCCCAAGCGGGATTTGGCGCTGCGCACCAACTGGCTGCTTGACGTTGCGTGACATGACGATTGCGGTCCAGCGACTATCTTGTCCGCAGGCGCGTGCTATGAAGCGTTGATGCAATTACGGTAGCGACGACGGGGAAGCCTTGGCGAGCCAGATTATCAGTATGGCGTCTGACGATGATATACTGTACTGTGTGTTCAATCGACTACGTATATGTTTGTATCGCCAAATGAACAAGACAGTCTGATCTTGGACCTTAGCTGTCCGCTGGTGCTTCACGGGAGGCCTTTCGGACACCGGGATCTTGTTGAATACCGTAATAAGCCAGTGCTGATAGCAGCGCGCGTGAGCATGCCAGCTGGGGCGCATGACGGGCGGCGCCAGGACACCCGCGCGCTGCGCTCACCCGCGATGGCGCGCCGAGGGCATGGCCTGGGCGCGCGGTTGTGCACCCTGTGGGTGGCCTACCTGCTGCTGCTTCACCCTGCGGCGGCGCTGTACCACACGGCCAGCGAGACGCTGCACTGGTTTGCCCACACCGCCCGCAAGCTCCCTGATCGGATGCGGTGGGTGTGTAGCGGGCTGGTGGCGGCGTCTGCGAATGAAGCTGGCGCCGTCACAGGCTGGGCAGATTTGACCTGGGGTGTAATATGCTGGGGGCGGGCTGTGCGGCGGCGGGTTTGACCGCAACACGTCATCTGGATCGTGGCCGGCGTCCTGTGCACCTTGCGTTGCGTCAATGCGGTGCCTATGCCATTGCTTTCCTTGCACACCCCCTTCCCCCAAGTCACCGCTCCGCATCGCTCATATAAAGGTCTCAACTCAGCTCATTCATACGTTTCCTGCGCACTCTACAGTTATACAACCCTTACGGAGGACCCGACGCGCGCCGGCGTCCCGTTAGCAACCCTCGGCCGCCGCCCCGGCACCGCGAGCGCACCCGGCGCGCCCCCGCCGCCGCGGGTGATATTCGTGTTTGGCGAGCACTGCCGAGAGATCATAACGACGGAGGTCGGCCTGTGGCTGGCGCGCCTGCTAGTCGACGACGACAGCGGCGTGCGGCTGTGGCCGGAGCTGCACTCGGCGCTAGAGCGCGCGGGGGAGGCGCCGGCCAGCGCGGGCGCAATCGGGGCGGCGGGCGCGTGGCCGGACACGATCGACGCGTGGGCCAGCGAGGTTCTGGAGCAGCTGAGCATCCAGGTGGGCGTGAATGCCACGGCGATGGACCGCCTGTGGATTTTGTATCCACTGGTGCCAGGTGGTGCAGCGGCAAGTTTTATAGAGAGTGACGGCTGCGGCCGATCGCTCGGCTGGGGCTCCAGGCGCCGCACTCAAACAATGCGTTATGCGCGGCAACGGTCCAGTCATCACTGTTTTTCCTCGACCACTTGACCTGCTGCGTGCGATATCCAGCACGCTCTCATAATTCACAAAATCGCCCGGTCCCCGCTTGGCACAAACACAGATCGTGCCCATTGAGAGTGTAGAGGGGCGCCGCCTCGTTGAGGCAGGGCAGCTGTGCATGCGCAAGACCCCGGTCACGAACGTGGACCTGAACCGCAACTGGCCGTTCGCATGGCAGCGCGTCGCGGTGGGTGGGCCGGGGCCGCCGGGGCAGGCGGCCGGGCCGGCTGCCACACACGGGACAGGCCAGGGCGGGCCGGGGGCGTGCACGTTTGCAGGGAGTGTCGCGGCGCCTGCCCAGCGGCTTGGGGAGGGCCGCCCTGATTCCCCTCCCGCGGGCCCATGGCCCTGCCTAATATACAGCTGGCTCTTTCTTCTCTGGGCTGCCCCCTTGACGTGCGCCCCAGCCCACTGCCCCCACGCTTTTTTTGTCGAGCACGCTACTCTGCATGGTCGCACATGCATGAGCGCATGCATTGCACGCGTACGCCTCCCATTTAACACGTCAACACACAAACACGCAATCACACACACGCGCGCACACGCACGCACGCACGCATGCACGCACGCGCGCACACACACACACACACACACACACACACACACACTCAAGAGACAATATTTGCTGCGGCCCCTGCACTCCCCCTGCATCCCCAGGACCCGGCTGACGAGCAGTATGGCGGCCCCAGGCCCCTCAGCGAGCCCCAGTCGCGGCTGGTGAAGCGGCTGATCGATGAGAGCCCCGTTGCCGCCTACCTGAACGTGCACAGCGGCGAGTGGGCGCTCTACACGCCCTGGGACTCCAAGCCGGCCTATGGGTCTGGCCTGCCGGTATGCAGGGATCATGTGTGCTGCTTGGTGTGTATGTGTGTGTGTGTGTGTGTGTGAATGTGTGTGTGAATGTGTGTGTGCGTGTGTGTGTATGTGTGCGCGCGCGTGTGTGTGTGTGTGTGTTTGTGTGTGTGTGTGTGTGTGTGTGTGTGTGTGTGTGCGCGCGCGTGTGCGCACGCGCTTGCACACACGCGTGCTGTTGTGCATGCACGTGCGTCCCCTTTCACCCTCCCTTCCACCACGCCATCTGTCCTCACACCCCGATCATCCACACCACCCCCCCCCCTTCCCCCCTTGGGGCCCGTCCCAGCCGGACCTGCCAGGCCTGGTGGCAAAGCTGGGGGACGTCTGCCGCTGCATGGCGGGGCCCGCAGGGGCAGTCTCGGGGTACCTGGCGTTTGGCTCGTCGATGGACTAGTGAGCGCGGGCACCATTGCAGGGCGCCGGGCCAGCGGGCGCGCGTGTGTGCGTGGGGAGCCGGGCCAGCGAGCGCAGGCGCACCAGGCCCGTGGACCGCGCACGGCGGAAGGCTGGCGCGGCCCGAGGTGCTCGCCAGACCATCGTGGCGCGCGTCCTCCTGCTCGCCCTGCCCCGCAGCGCCTACGTCAACTCGAAGACGCCGTACCCGCTTACCGTCGAGGTGCGCGTGGCGCGGGCCGCCTGCCGCCGGCCGCTGGCCGCTGGCCGTGGGAGCCATGCCCGAGCTGAGGGCCAGCCCTGGCGCGGCGGGGCGATGTCGTTCGGGCGCGCCACACGCGGGTGCATCCCGCGGTGCAGACGCCTCAGGTGTCGCGCCCCTGCCGCTGTTGCCTTGACAGGTCTATGGCTCGAACCAACAGGGCAAGCTCAAGAACGGTGCGCGGGGTGCTGGCTGGGCGGCTGAGCGCGCGTGAACACCGCTGTTTGCGTGCGTCAACCCAATTTGGTGCTGCTGCTGATATGCTGGCATCACTTTCCATCGTCAGGCGCCAAGAACAAGCCCCTTGGATCATTCCCAATTGTGTACGTCAAGCCAGAGGCAATCGCGAATTCCAGCAGCGGCAGTAGCAGCAGCAGTGGAAGCAGCAACACCTCCTCCAAGGTAGGTGCTGCCAGCGCAAAGCTGGCGCAGGGAGTTGTTGGCGCAGGCCGGCGGCTGCAGGCTGTGGAGCGGGCGGCGGGCGACCCGGCTGTGGGGGCGGCCGGGCTGCGGTTGGCGGTGACTGTGCCAATGCAGCGGCGGCGGCAGCGGCAGCTGCAGCAGCCGCAGCCGCAGCCCCAGGAGCAGCGGCATCGATCGTGGGACCAGCAGCAGCAGCAGCAACAGCAGCAGCAGCAGCCGCAGCAGCACCAGCGGCAGCAGCAGCAGCAGAAGCAGTGGACAGTGTCGCGCCGGCTTTTAGGGCGTAGGCCGCACAACCAGACGGACGACATCATGGCCGCTTATTTGAGGGCCCCACAGGTGCTTGATGCATAGGCCCCGATGCCAGCTTGAGGCTCCAACATGCTGGCTGCTGCTTGGCATGGGGCCACTCTACCTGCGTGTCCTCAGCTATGGCACGCTTCATTGTGCTGAACGGGTTTGGGGCGAAGCAGGCTGTTCCACCCCGTGGCAACCCCTGAGGAGGGTTGAATTTTCCTAGGGCCACCATTTGTAGCACCTAGTTTGTTTGAAAGCGTCCCCACAGCCACCAACCCTACCTTCCGGCGCAACCGCGCAGGAGCTGCGGCAATGCTTTGAGATCTTCAACCCAGTGGACGAGGCGACCTACCGCGAGGTTGTGGGCGACTGGCTGGCCGCCTTCCTGATCGTTCTGCGCCACGTGGCCAAGCACGTGGCACCTGGATCGGCCCGGCAGTTGGGCTAGGCCGCAGGTCGGCTTTCCTTTTTGCAACCGCTTACCGACCGTTGCCGTTTGCAATCAGACCAATGTCACCTGTAGGCCGAGCGACTGCGGAAAGGGTTCTTGGGCGGTGGTTTTTTGCAACAGGCGACAGCTGCGTAGCTGGCCGGTGCAATCAGCAAGGACGTGAGAGCACGCAAACCTGTGGAATACGCTGAAGCAGGGTGCACGCGGGCGCGGTGCTTGCGAGACCTGTGATGATACTGATCGCACGTGTCTGCTGCATGGGCTTAGCAAGTGTCACCACATGCTGCTGTGGACGGTTGCAAGCGGGCCGGGCCTCCTGCTTGGAGACAAGCTTTGATGGAGGCGCGAGCGCCTGTATGCCCCATTCCAGACAGACACAGGTGAAAGATACTCGTGTAGAAACCAAATGCTGCGGCCCTCACGACGCAACCGCAGCAACCGCTTGGGGCGGGCAGGAGAGGCAGCCTCGAAACGTGCACCAGCGCCGTGGTCGCGCGACAGCAGGGCGTATGGCACGCCTCCTGTGCGGCCCGCATCGAGATCGCGTAAAGAATCATATTTGGTAGTGTTTCGGCGCGTCAACTGCGTGAGCGAGGCTGATTCGCGGGGAAGAAGCGAAGGATCACCGAATCACACTTCAGGTCAAATAGGAGCGCGCCTCACTAGGCCTGCACATCTAAGTCTGACATTGATGTTACACACGAGCTTATTTGCGTATCACCAAGCCCAGAGGCGTCTCCCCGCAGCACGTCAGCAATTGGAAGGGGACAGCACCCTAGTCCGGGCGCAGTAGCAAAGTAGGCAGAGGATGCGTGGGCATGGCATCTCATTGGGAGGCAGCGGACGCGGAGCCCTCCGGTTGGTGCTGCGGAGCCAGAAGGCCCTGAAGTCTCCACGAGGCATGCAGGCCTTGAAAACCTGCCAGACAGCATTCGGGTTTGCATTTGGAGGTGCGTTACATCACGTTTCGGCTGCTGCAGGCGGCAGTGGGGGGGCCTGGCGGAAACCCTCGGCAGGCGCCGGCAGCGCGGCTGCGCGCAGCGTGGATGTGCGAGGCGGCTGCTGCCACGGGCCCTGCGCTTCTTTCCGTCCGGCATGGTGCTGACCTTGTGTAATTGCATCACCATGGCTTGCCCTTGCATCCATCGAGCGCCCCCTAATGCTGGCGCCAACCACCTGTCTGCGCGGCGCTGACCCCTGGATTCCTGGCTGCAGGCAGCTGCGGCTGCCGCCGCCTCCGCCCCCAGCACCCTACGATTCCCGCCGAATTCCTCATCCTCATCCCCACAAACAAACAGATTTCCTGACCCAGTATTTCAACCGCGACAAGCGGCAGCCGTACAGGCACGACTTCCGGAAGACCGCTGCAATGGCAGCTGCCGGCGCGGCAGTGGCGGCGCCCGTGGGAATAGGGATGTACGCATGGATGGACGCCGCCTGGCCGTCTTCCGCCGCAGCAGTCGCGGCCGGCAAGTTCACGCTCGATCAGATTGTGGGCTGCGCGATCTGGCAGGTGCGACGGCGGGGCAGCCGGTGCGGAACAGTGGCGGCCGCCGTGGTCTGCGCGCGACGGCGGCAGTCAGCGCCGGGGCCCCTGGGTGAAACGCAGTGAGGGCGATCAGGCTGCGCTGCCGGCCACATTGACGTCGTCCTGGAGGCCGCCAGGTGTTCCAAGGGCACAGCCGAGCGCCCGCCCTGCGCCCAGTCGCTCCCCGCGCTCTCGGCTCGGCGCCGGGCGCCTTCACGGCACCTGCCTTTCCCTGGCCCTGACAAAGATATAAATGGCTCCCCCTCCATGGCCCTCAACCCCACTTTGCACAGGCTGCCTACTGCTCGCTGCCGGGCAACGAATGGTACCGGGACATGCTCACGGGCGCCGCCCGCTCGGCCGCCGGCGGTGTCGACGGCGGCGTGCGCGACGCGGTGGCCTACGCCGCCGCAATGAGCCAGATGGTGCTGCCGGCGCCGGCAACATGCTGACTCTGCCGCCGCGCCGCGGGCGCGTGCGCGCGCGCGGGCGCCGCTTGAGCTCCCCGCAGCGGCGGCGGGGCCGCACGGCTTGGCGTGGCGGCCGCGCGCCGCCGCGGGCGGCAATTTTTTCCCTGGGCGTGCCCGGGAGGCCCGGCGGGCCGGCGCGGAGGGGTCGCGGCGGGCTTCGGGGTGGGGCACGGCTGCCGCCTCATGCGCCGGCAATGTGCCTGGGGTGGCGGGGCCCAGCCCCCTGTCCGGTCCCAGCCCCCTTCACGCTTCGCGCCGCGGCGGCCCTGCCGCGCCGCACTTGTACCCAATCAACCGCTTTACCCCTGATCCTATTCGACGATCCAGGGGCGGCGGCCCCAACACAACACTTCAGAGAACAGCAACCTTGTGGCTGCCAGAGCGGCGCGCCCGCCGCGCCTCGTGACAGCGCCGCGCGCATGCCGATGCCGGCTGGGCGCACGCGCGCCGCCGGGCTTATGGCGGACGCGGCGGTGGCGACTAGGGGACTGCGCCGCGGCCTGCCCCGGGCCCATCGGGGCAGCCCCGGCCACCCTGCCCCTTTCGCTGCCGCCAATCGGCGCGGCGCCGGCCGGCCGGCACATGCTTCGCGCGACGCGCCGCCGTTTTGCGCCGCGCGGGGGCCGCCTCGGGCACCCGTGCGGAGGGTGGCGCGCGGCGGGCGCGCCCGCGTGTCCCTGCCTGCCCCGGCGAGACTTGCCGCGGGGCCCTGATTGATGCGCCGGTTGGCGCTGGGGCGGGGGGTTCTATACTGTTTAGAGAGTTAGAGCGGGGTGGAGAGCACTTGCACAGATATAGCCAGGGGGCGGCGCGGCGCGAGCCCCGGCGCCCCCACAGCACTTGCACACACCAGGGCGTCGGGCGCGGGGCGCGCGGCTGCGCCTCGTCGCCGCCCCGTGCCGCCGCAGCAGAGCGCCGAGGCGAGGCGCCGCCGCAGGCCGAGCGGGGTCCGGCGCCTCGAATTTTGACAAGGCGCGCGGCGTGAGACATATGCCACAAAACACGCACGCACACTCGCACACACGAACACCACAGAAGCACGCAGCAGCCAGCGCGGCGCGGGCGCGGCCCGTGCGCGTAGAGGGCGGTGCAGCCGTGGCGACCAATATTCTGTCGATGTCCCTTTCCTGCGCCAACCGGACAGCCTGTGTAGCCCCGGCTGCGACCACGGCCCCGCGCCCCTGATAGCGCGCGTGCCTCCCTTGCCGCCCCTCCGCACGCCACGTGCGTGCCGGCGAGCGCGGACCCTGACACGCCGCCTTCGGCAGGCCCGGCCATTTTCAGTTTCTTCTAGGCAGACAGCCCTCGGCCGACGCTCGGCCGCATTTTTGCAGTGCGCCGCGGCTTTAGTCACAGAACAGCACCCCGCCCATCTTCATGCTTTGCCCGGGCCCCTCGCCGCGCGTAGCGGCGAGCGGGCCAACACCCTCTTGCATGCCCATGGCTGGGAGCCCGGCCCCGAGCGTGGTCGCCGCACGCTCCCGCCTGCAGCGGACGCCCGTGCAGGCTGCGCTCAGACCGCCGGGCCGCGCGCGCCGCGCGGGCGCCTGGGCGCGAGCCCGTACCACTACCGATGCCTGCAGCTCGGCTTGCCCGACAGCCCTTGCTGCAGCTGCGCCGCCGCTGCGGCCGTGCGCACCTCCTCCTTTCGTCCCTCCCCCGCCCCGGCCGGGCTTCCCTCCAAATTCACTCGATTAGTGCAAGGGGCCCGGCCGCACGCCGGCGGCCGGACTTTGTGAGCGGGACGCCCCCAATGCGGCGGCGCCCCCGCGTTGCCGCCCGCCTGGGCCGCACCTCGGGGTCGCTCGCTGGCTGGATTTTTGCGCATGCGCCTCAGGGCAGCGCCATATGACGCGCGGCCCGGTGGGCCGCCCTCTTTTCGATTATCTCCAGCCCCCTGCGGCCCCTTTTTGGTGTGCTCGGCCACCACCCTGCCTGACCGCGTGTAATCTCATTGCACGCCCCTGTTGGGAGTGATGGAGGGAGGGGGGTGCATATGGCAAAGACTACGGCCATGTTGGATATGCTGACAGCTCATAACGCTTCTCGCAGTTCAGTGGTACCTGGTGTTGTTGTCATGTCGCATGCAGGCAAAAGCAGCCGTCGGGCTTGTGTGTGTGTGTGTGTGTGTGTGTGCGCGCGTGCATGCGTGCGTTTGTGTGTGGGGGGGGTTGTGTTTGTGTGTGTGTGTGTGTGTGTGTGTGTGTGTGTGTGTGTGTGTGTGTGTGCAGCAGCTGCTACATCTGGGCAGCAGAGGCTGGTGCTGCCCTTGCACGCACAAGGTATCATCCAGATGGCCAGTGCCCTAAACATACCACAATGAGACCTGCATGCAATCGCCCACATGTAATCAGAATGCTGACGCGTACACGTGAATGGCACAGATATATGTTACAGGTCTGCCCGGCCATGCCGGCCAGGAGGTGACATCACAATGACAACAGTTGCCGACAGCCTAGAGCCGCAGGCAGCGTGGCACGGCCGCAAGACATGCATGCGCGCTGCCGGCAGCCGCCCGAGGCGGCGCAGCAAGCTAGACATAAGTGCATCAGGAGAGGCTTGCCGCGGCAGCTGCCGAGCAGTTACCTTGGGGCCGCCATGCAGGCAAAGGCAGGTGGGTAAGCTACACAACGGGACGGCTCTGGGGGGTGAAGTGTACGCCTAGTGTACGGCTTTGAGGCGGGGCCGCGCGGGGCGCCTGGTGGCGGACCGGCGGTCGGCGGCGCACCCACGAGTGCTGATGGTACGGCGTGGCGCGTGCAGCAGCAGCGGAGGGCCTAGGGCTGGGGCGCGGTGCAACGGCAAATACAAGGGGGTTGGGATGTACAACGGGCACGCGGCTCGAAGAGCAGCGGCATGAGGAGAGGCCCCGCGGCGAGGAGGCGGTGGGTGCTCTCCTGTTTGGGGGCGCAGCTTCAACACAGCTTGCTGGTGGCCGGAAAACGCGCGCGTGCCTGATGGATATGGCTACAACTGGGTGCGGAAACGGCCGGGCGCGACTGGTGGCGCCTGCGGCGCACAAAGGGCCGCGGCAGCCGCTCGCTTTGGGAGAGCGGTGCGCGGAAAGGGTGGCGCAGGTGCAAAGGCGCCGGGCCTGGCGAGCACGGGCTGAGGAATGGGAGCCCAAGCGCCCGGTCCCTTGAAAACTGCTTCTGCGCCTTGTGGAAATTGATATCTTCAAACGGCTGGTGTCAGGCCGTTCCAGGGCGACACCCCCGGTGAACCACACTGAACGGAACGGCGTCGCCTTGCCGGCCGGCGCGGGCGTTAAGAGGTTACTGCTGCCTTGACTGCTGCCCCCGCGGCCCACGCTGCCGCGACTTCCGGCTGCGCAGGTCGCGCGTGGGAGCGTTGATCCATGTGTTTGCCGTATATAAGTCTGTGTCGGGGAAGGGCGGGAGCGGGGGCGCCGCCGACGTCCCTGGTGCAGCGGCGCCAGCGCCGGCGGCGGCCTTCTGAGTGGTGCTGGCGCTCGCGCCCTCTGCCGCGGCCGCCGCCTCCGTGTCCCACATCCCCAGCGCCGCCGCGAGCGCGGCGTCTGCAGCCGCCTCGGCCCCGCTGTCCTCGTCCTCGGCGGCTCGCGCGGCCGCCGCGGCTCGCGCCGCCTCGTTTGCTG
>NW_014012417.1:12597-13586 GCF_000611645.1 Monoraphidium neglectum
CCGCCGCAGCGGCCTCGTCGTCCCACTGGCTGAGCGCTGCCGCTAGCGAGGCGTCGGTGGAGGCGCGCCTGCCCTCGGCCTCAACCTGCTCCTCGACCTCAAACTCAATGTCCACCTGAATCACCGCATCGGCGGCGCCAGCCGCTGCGTCGCCGCGCCGCGCCCGAGGCGCCGCAGGAGACGCCGCCGCAGGACGCGCCGGCGCCGGCGCCTCGACCGAGGGGGGCGGCCCTGCGCCGACGGGATGGCCGGCCCGCTGCTGCTCCGCGGCGGCGGGCGGCGCATCAGAGGCGCGCGCCTGCTGCTCCGCCTCCTGATCCTCAAAATGGATCTCCAGCTCCACCTCAGCCGGCTTCCCCTCGGCTTCCTCGGCGGCCGCCCCTGCCCCGGATGCTGGGCCTGCCGCCGCCGCCGCCGCAGCGGCGGCGTCAAATTTCCTCTTCCTGCGTGCGCCGCGCGCGCGGCGGCGCCGTGCGGCGCGGCCGCCGCCCGCGTCCGCCTCGCCGTCCCCGTCGTCGTCGGCCGCGGCGGCCGGGTACTCGGGCCGCAGCGGGGCGGCGGGGCGCGGCCGGAAGCACACCCGCAGCTCCTGGGGGAACTCCGCGCCGCGGCCCTCGCCGGCGCCGGCGCCGACGGCCTGCGCCACGGTCAGCAGCCGCTGCTGCATCTCAATCGCCTCGTCATGCTCTTCAGCATCCCCCGCGCCGCACACGCCCAGCGCGAGCAGCAGCGCGCGCCCCGCGCGCGGCAGCGCGTCCGCCGCCGCGTCCGCGGCCGCGTCGGCGGCCGGGCGGCAGCGGCGCTTGTCGACGAGGGCCTCGTAGGCGCTCCACACGAACTGCTTCTTGGGCTGCCCGTTGACGAAGGGGCCGAGGGGGGCGAGGGCGGGCAGGGACTCATCGAGGCGGCGGATGAAGGCGAGGCCGCGGAGGAGGGCGGCGCGGCGGGCGCGGCCGGTGGTGCCGTCCACCTGCCAGGCATGGAGCATT
>NW_014012417.1:14020-16197 GCF_000611645.1 Monoraphidium neglectum
GGGGGGAGACAGAGAGGGTTGGCGTGTGTGTGTGTGTGTGTGTGTGTGTGTGTGTGTGTGTGTGTGTGTGTGCGTGTGTGGGTGGTTTTGTCTGAGTGTGTGCGCGCATTCACGTGTGTAAGTGTGTCTGTGAGCTTCCGCCCCGGGGCACGTGTGCGTGTGTGTGTGTGTGTGTGCGCGCGCGCGCGCGCTTACGTGCGTGCATGCGTACAAGAGATTGTAAGCGTGCACATGCGTATCTCTCACACAGTCAGGGTTGCTGGTTGGCACTCAGATGAGATGAGGCCACGTCAGCCCGCAAGGCTGACGTGTGCGCGCGCCTGTCTGCAAGACGCCCGTGCACCCACCACGCAGGCACATACACACACACACACACACACACACACACACACACGCACACACACACACGCACACACGAAAGCCGCCCCCCCCCCCCGCTCACCGCTGAAGCACTCTGTGTTGCTCGCGTCCGGCGCCGCCGCCTCGTCGCGCGCGCCGGTCGGCAGCAGCGCCGCGCGGCCGCGGGCCAGCGCCAGGCAGAGGGCCTGCATCTCGTCAAAGATCTGGTTGCTCAGATCGTCCAGGCCAACCTCGGAGGGCAGATCGCACCCCGCCGAGGTCGCGCCGGCTGCGCCAGCGCCCTCGTCATCGCTGGCGGGGGCCGCGGCGCCTCCGAGATCTGTGTCGGCCGCGCCGGCCGGCGCCGATGGGGCGGCAGACGCCTGCGGCGCCGCCGGCAGCCCCTCGGATGAGGCCTGCCCCTCGGCGCCGCTGGGCGGGCCGCCATCCTGGCTGTGTGCGGCGCGTGCGCCGTCGTCCTCTGCTGCAGCAACGGGGCCCGCTGGCTCGGCCGCCACTTCCACCAAGAAGCCGCCCTCGTCCCCCTCCTCCCCCGCCAGTTCGCCCGCGCCGGCCGCCGCCGCCGCCGCGGGGCCCCAGCCGCGCGGCAGCGCGGCCGCAGCCGCGGCCACCTCCACCTGCGCGACCGTCGCCGCCGCCGCCGCGTCGAGCACGGCCACGATTTCGTCAAACTCATCGCGCGTTTCAACCTCCTCGGACTCCTTTGACTCCTCGGACTCCTCAAAAGCGGCAAACTCCTCATACTCAAGATCCCACGCGACGCCCCCGCCGACCCTCGCCGCCGACCCCTCCTGGTCCCCCTCTGTCCCCTCCCCCTCCGCCGCGGCGCCGTCCTCCTCATCGCCCGCGCCCGCCGCGCCGCCGCAGCCGCTGCCCTCTGGCTCGCCCTGGGCCGCCCGCAGCTGATCAGGCGTCAGGCATAGGGAGTCTGGGTCCCACTGCCAGCCCTGGTGTGACCGCCGCGGAACAGAGCCCCATGTCGTCCGAAACCATTCAGACTCTGCCTCCCACTCATCGAGCGACCCCAGGGACCCCGACAGGGCAGCCCACTCGACGGATGCCCCGCCCTCGCCCCCAGCCGGCGCCGGCCGCGCCTCGGCCTCCTCGCCGTCGGAGCCGCCCTCGCCGCGCACGCCCGCGGCCCCCTCCGCCCCTGCGGCCGCGTCCCCGGCCGCCGCCCCGGCGGCGGCGGCGGACGGCTCGGGCTCCGCGTCAATCCCCGCATGCGCGCGGGCCTCGGCGCCAGCGCCGTCGCCGGCGCCGGGCGCCGCGTCGCAAATGGCGGCGCCGTCGCCAGCGTCAAACTCGACCTCAATGGCTGTGTCCTCCTCCAGCGCACCCACTTCTGCCGCCGCCGCCGCCGCGATCAGATGCTCGACCTCGGCAGCTGCATTGCCTGTTTCCTCGGGATCCTCAATTATGACGGCGACCTCCTCGTCGGAAGACGCCCCCTGCTGGTGGGGCGTGGCTGCCGCCCAGGGGTGGGTGAGCCCATCCTCTGACAGCGCCTGGCCCGCGGCCGCCGGCGGCGTCGCGGCGGCTGCAGGCCTGGCGTCATCGCCGGCGTCGGGGCCTGCGGCAGCGGCCGGCGCGTCGGCGGCGGTGGCGGCCTCGGGCGCAGCCGGGGTGTGCGGCTCGCTGCCGGCGGCAGTCAGCGCCTCGGGGGTGGCATCCGCCTGGCCGGCAGCCGCCGTGTCGACGGCGTCAGCCGCTGCCGCCAGCGCCACAGCCGCCCCGCCGTCGGCCTCGCCATCGGTGAGCGCCCGCGCCTCGGGCGCCGCCTCCGGCTGCGCCCGCCCCTCCTCGCCGTCGGCGGC
>NW_014012417.1:16708-17225 GCF_000611645.1 Monoraphidium neglectum
GGGGCCGTCACCAGCGCGGGCCGCTCGCACTTGTGCAGCTGACACCGCCTTGACTGCTTGCTCAAGCCCAAACTCTGGCGCCAGGTCAGCAGCAACCCTTGAAAACGCCAGCCGCATCGCGATATTGGCCTCGACGACCGCAGCCGGCCCGGCGCCGGGCGGGGGCGCGCCGCCGCCGGCAATCAGGCGCGACTCCAGGAATTCCGCCAGCAGAGCCTGGCGCACGTGGGGGTACCCGAAGGCGGTGGCCAGCCCGGCCGCGTGCGCCAGGCACCCGCCAAACAGCTCCGCGGCCGCGCGCGCGTCGGCGTCGGCAGCGGCGCCGCGCTGCTCTGCGGCGAACGCGGAGACGGCGTCTTTCCATATGGTGTCAAGGCTCGCGATGATGGCGGCGTTGGAGACGCCCTTCTGGGCAGCAACCGTCGCCCAGAAAGGCGCCCCCGCGGCGGCCGCGACTGCCGACAGACGGCCCGCGTCGCGCGCGGCGCGCTCACGCCGCGTCAGCGCCGCCCGCGGG
>NW_014012416.1:0-2163 GCF_000611645.1 Monoraphidium neglectum
GTTGGGGGTTGTAAGGGCTGGATGGGGTGGGCAGGGCTGGGCAGGTTGAAGGGTGTGTACAGAATAGCTGAGTGGGCGTTGCAGTTGTGCGGCCTGTCCCGAGCCAAAGCCGGGGGGACGGCCGACGGGGATGCGTGCCGCCGGAGCCCACGGCCTGCCCTGCAAACACCGCCCACACACGCCCCACGCGAGCCCCGTCACACGCACACCCAACCAACATGACATGCATGCGCCCCACCCCCCCCCCCCGGCTCGCGCGTGACCCATACGATCAGCTGACCGCCGTGAAGCTGAAGGTGGCTGCCAGCAGGGGCGCGCGCGTCTACATCAACGGCGTGCTGCAGCAAGACTTCCTGGCCGCCGACGGCAGCTTCTCCTACTGGACCAACACCACAGACCTGAAGCCCGGGACGCTGGTGGCGGGGCAGAACATCATCGCTGTCCAGGCAAGCCCGCGCCGCGCCGGCCCCCGGGGCGCGTGCGGTGCTGCGGCGCCCGCAGTCTTATACCAAATGCTGCGGATCGCCGGGGCTGCGGCCGAAGCTTCCGCCCCTGCACCCTCTGCGTACCCCTGCCGCAGGTGTCCAACACCCAGGGGTCTTCCAGCGCGGGCTTTGACTTGGACCTGATCTACTCTGCGACGGCGCCGTTCGCGGCCAACAAAGTGGTGCGCGGCAAGCTGGGCCCGAAGGGACACCGCGGGCCGTGCCTCGCCGAGCCCGCCCAAAGTCCAATGAGCCCTAGGCCGCGCGCGCCGCTCTGTGCATTCGACTCAGAAGCGCACCTGCTCACCCAGCCTCTGCTTTTGCACCTCAACCAAACCTTGAGAGTCCCCTGCGCCCCAACTCCCAACTCCAAGTCGATGCCCCCTCCTCTGGCCGTGCGCCGCCGAGCTTTCCCGATGCACACATGCATGCAGCCCTTTGCCTCCCACGCCCCGCCCGCCTCCCACGCCCTGCCTTGCCCGATTATTAAATGCTGCCTCTCCCCACTGCACCCATGCAGGGCTGCAAGACATACTCCCTGTTCTCTCACCTGGAGGCCGTGCCCCCCGCGGCCAAGCGCGCCAGCAAGCCAACCTGGAAATACTTTGGCGGCGGCAAGGCCAGCCCCAAGGGCCCCTGGACCAAGGACACATTTGATGACTCAACGTGGTCCCAGGGCCAGCCGCCGCTGGGCTTCGGGGCCGCGGTCGGGTTCAACTACACGACGGCGATCGCTGACAACTCGGCCGCGGCGACGAAGGGGCGGCTGTCGTACTACTTTAGGTACAAGCTCTGCCTGAGCGCGGACGTCTTGGCCAAGGTGCGCCGCTCGATTGTCGGCCGGCAGCAACCGCGACAGCGACCGAGCAGCGTGGCCATTTGCTCGCACGGGCTGGCGTTGCGCCTCTTATGGAGGCAGCATCCTGATCTCCTCGGATCCACCAACGTCACCGGACGGGCGCCACGTCACCGCAGGCCCCTCAGCTCAGCTCACCCTGTGTCGTTGCTCTGTCCGAAACCACCCCTGGGTCCCAAACGAACCGCGCTTCTCCTCCCCAAATCTGCAGATCGGCACGCCCCTACTGAATGTGCTGTCGAACGACGGGGCCAAGGTGTTCATCAACAAGGCCACAGTGTCCAACGACATCTCAGGGGACCACGTCGCAAAGTGAGCGGCGCGCCGGCGCACCCTTGCAGCCTTTACCTGACACAGAGCCTGTGTCTGTCTGTCCCGGCGCGGCGCTCCGCGGCACAGCAACACACTGCGCAACGCGCGGTGCCGGCCCCGCTTCGTACGGCGTCCCGCCGCCCCCCACGCTTGCTGCTGGCACTCATTTGGGTTTCTGTTGAGGGTGGCTTGAGCTGTCAATTTGCCAAACCCGCTTGGAAGGGATGATCTCACCACTCCTCACAAAACAGTACCTCCTGGCCTCTCTCTCTCTCTCTCTCTCTCTCTCTCTCTCTCTCTCTCTGGCAGGTACTGGAACACCAATAAGCTGCTCACAAAGAAGAAGCTGCTGGTTGCAGGGACAAATACGATCGCCGTGCAGGTGCGTAGTGCGTGTGTATGTGTGCGTGCATGCATGCGTGCGTGCGGGTGTGTGCCTTGTGTGTGTGTGTGTGTGTGTGTGTGTGTGTGTGTGTGTGTGTGTGTGTGTGTGTGTGTGTGTGTGTGTGT
>NW_014012416.1:2954-16596 GCF_000611645.1 Monoraphidium neglectum
GTGCCTTGTGTGTGTGTGTGTGTGTGTGTGTGTGTGTGTGTGTGTGTGTGTGTGTGTGTGTGTGTGTGTGTGTGTGTGTACGCACAATGTGTGCGTGTGTGCGTGGCCACATGTGTAATTCGTTGGCAGTTTGTGCCAGATTTCTGGGCCGGCAGGGCTGTGGAAGCCAGGCCAGCAGCCTACTGCGCCACAGATGAGACGGGCATTGCTTGAGAAAAGCCCAGGCCAATTGTTGCTGCAGCGGCGTTCCGTCGGCCGCGCCGGCAGGCTGCCCCCCTGCCGCGGGCCACCGTGGACCCCCGGCGTGCACTTCACCAACTATCTGCCGCACACCTGCCTTTCCAATGCCCACAAAACTCACGCAGGTGGTCAACAAGGCGGGCTCCACTGATAGCGGGTTCGATCTCGACCTGACTTACCTGTCAAACGCCCCCGTGGCAGCTACGCCCTCGGTGCGCGCCCGAGCTGACACGAGACTGGGGGCCCCACGCCTGCTCGCCAGCGCCCACGCCCCGCGCTCTCGGGCGCCCAAACGCCGCCGTGCGTGCTCTGTGGTTGATGCTCGGCCGCCTCACGTGCGGCCAGCACCGACAAATATGCTGCTGCCCCTCACCTTTGCCTACCCGCTTGGGTCTGCTGAGTCTGCGACCCCTCCCTTCGTCCCTCCCTGGACCCCTCCTGCAGACCTGTGCTTGAGGCGTGGCCGACTGCTGTAGGTCATCGCCGCTCGACGGCTGCGGGGCGGATGCATCGACCCCCGGCGGCGATGCCCGCGTGCGTGACTCATAAATACTGCTCACACACACTTTGTGTTCACACCGCGCACAATCTAAAACAGTCTGGTGCCCTGTTCCCTGCTGGTTGCACCCTGGACGCTGCGCTGCCGCAAGGCCGTCCCTCCTTGTTGTGGCTGTGGTCCCAATTGGTCATGCGCGCCCAGGCTTGGCATTTATACCGCATGCTCAAATGCCTGAATTCCAGTTTGTCAACCTCCTTGCAAAACCTGCTTTACGCATGGGACTTTTCGAGGCAATCCCGTCGGCTGTCCAGGGGGTCGCACACCCACGCGAGCTGAACCCTACGTATGTGTATGTGCGGCTCGCCACCCCTCAAGAACGCAAGCACGCACTTGTCCTCAAGGCGCGGCCCAAGGCCATCTGCCTCGCATACACCATAAATTCCATCTTTCCTGCCGCCAGCTGCTGGCACGGCCCACCTTGCATGTGGAACAATATGGAGGAAAGTCACAATCTGACGGCTGGATGCTTGATCTCTCACTAGACTGATCTGGGATAGATTAGATCCAGTGGCCCATGATCTCCAAGGGTACCCGGCGGCAACCTTGTGTTTGTTCATCCGCCCTTGAATCACAACCGTTGATCTTGTGTTTGCGGCTTGGCGCCGTTGTGCGCACCCCCGCGGGCAGGCAAATCCCTGGGAATTATAACAGGTCGCGCGGCTTGCCCTTGAAGCAGGCGCACACCATGCGAAGTGTAAGCCGTCGAGGCTCCTGCCCTCCCTGGACGCGCATGGATATTATCGGCGCAGAAGCGATGGACCATCACGCCATGGCCGGTTAATGACTTACAGGACAGAGGGCAGCTTGAGGCCGACAGTGTCGTTCCCCAGCACTCGCCGAAGCACCTGGAACTGGATGGGCACCGACTCCTCGCGCACGCCGCCCCTCAGCTCGGGGTCCAGCTGGGTCACCGGGCAGCTGCGGGAGGCACCCAGGGGGGCGGCAGGGGTTGAGCTGGCGAGCGGGGAGCAGGCCGTGCCCCAGTGTGCAAGGCGATCCTCCTCGGCTCAGCTCAGACATACAGTCAGCAGCGGGCCTGGCGAGTTCCCACCACACGCCTCGGTGCACTGCCCCCACGAAAGCACAGGTATCGCGCCGGCGGGTTCAAGACACCTCCGGCGCATGCCGTGTTGCGCGGGCGCCAGCAAGCCCCGCGCGCGTCCGAAGCCCGCCGGACCCGACGCCCACCTGAATTGGTAGCTCTCCTCGATCGCAAACGGCGCCGCGCCCTCGCGCAGGAGCTGCAGGAACCGCTCCCTGTTTGCCGCCGTCCTGTTCGGCGGGTCCGACAGCAGCAGCGCGCCGGACGTCGATTTCAAAAGCTTCGGAACGACAGCCGAGATCGGGCCCACCGCGTCCGCCTCGTACAGCACGTCGCACGCGAGGACCACGTCGAAGCGCCGCAGGTCCGCCGGCGGGCTGTGCCAGTCGAACACAGCCGCGCTCAGGGCGCACGCACGCTCGCCGCCGCCGCCCGCGAGCCCGTGGCTCGCGCGGCGCTCGGCCGCGGCCACGTCGTCCGGGCTGGCACCGACGCCGCTGCTGCCCGCGCTGCAACTGCTGCTTGCCCCGCTGCCGCCGTCGCCGCTCGCTGTGCCGCTGCCGTCGCCGCTGCCGCCGCCGCTGCTGCTGGTGCCCACCTCCAAGTCCCGCACGTCTGCCAGCCCGGTGGCGCGCGCCGACAGCAGCGCGCACTCCAGCGCCATCGGCTCCCTGTCCAGCAGGACCACCTCCCTGGCGCCTGCGCGGCGGCGGCGGCGGCGGCGGCGGCGGCGGCGGCGGCGGCGGGGTGCTCACAAGAGTGGAAGGGGGTAGGCGATAGGAGGGCCTTGGCGAGCCTGAAGCCGTGGGGCCGCACCCAATACGTGGGCGGCCCAGACCGCGTGCTCGTGACGGCGGCTTGCTGGACAGGCCAGCCGCGGGGCTCGTGTGCGGTTCAGGGCGCCACGGGGGGCTCTGCTCGCCCTGCTACCCCGCGCGTGCGGGCGCCGCCAACCTGCCAGGGCGGCCGCGATCCCAGCAACGCCGAGGCCAGCTGCGGGGGCGGCGTGCGCGCGAACGTGCGGGAGGCGGGGCGAGGAGGCGGACGGTGCTGGCTCGTGAGGCGCCTCGGCGTCGCTGTTGCTTCGGTGCCGCTGGGCGGCCAGAGCTGGGCGGTCGGGTCAGGCAGCGTTTCAATGGGTCCAAAGCTGCAGCTGCAGCACCATTCCAGGGTGGCCGGCGCGCGCAAGTGCTGCCGGCCTCCCTGATACTCACGGCTGCATGCGAGGCTGAGCCTCATCGTATGCTGCCGCAATCAAAAGCAGCCCGCCCTGCAGGAAGGCGGGTGCTGGCAGGCAGCTGAATTGACTGATAAATGTCAGTGAATACCCCCGGCGGCCCCGCGCACCGCCGAGATCCGCCACCCGCAGCCCTTTGACGAGCTGCGGCCGGCGCAGCAGCTCCGCCGCCAGCGCGATGGCGGACGCCCAGACGCGCGTCCAATACGGATCCCCATCGGCACCGGTGCTGATGTAGTGATCCAAGACCTCGTCCGGGTCCCTGGGGCAGACAACGCGCAGCCGGCGGCCCGCCACGTCAAACTCCTGCTGCAGCAGCGCGAGGCCCCCGACAGTGACGCCCTCGATGGGCGTGCCTTCCGAGCGCTCCTGACGGCTGGTGGATGCGCTGCCGGCACTGGCAGGCGAGGCGGCGGCAGCGACGGTGCACGGACGGAGTGTGGCGCGGGCTGCCCAACCGGCGCCCATTGAAGGCATGGCATGTTTATGCCACGCCCGCTTCATGGCGGGTGTGCAGCGCATAATTGGTCGCTGCATGCTGTGCAAGATCGTTGTGTCCAGCCACATGTGACTGGAAAACCAGATACACACACCGATCAAAAAGTCTGTGGTTGCTGTACGCGCACCGATGTTTGACCGCCCAAGAACGGGACTGATTTCGCGATTGTGTATTTGCCCGACTCCGATGATAATCGCACGGCCAGCAAAGCACGGCGCCCCCATCCTACAAAACAAATGTGCACAATCAAAGAAAACGGAAAACCGCGCCCAAGCCTCCGCACAAGGACGTTGTTGAGCGAGTTCAATCGCCTGGTGGCACGCGGAGTTTTGGCACGCTGGCGTCCCGAAACGAGCAAATATTGAAGTGTTTTGAGTTTTCGCGGCCTCAACCCCCCAGCCGAGGGTGCCACAAGTGATTGTTGAGCGCGGGGATTGGAGCACGGCGCGCTGAGCTCAATGGGCAAGGGTGGTGCCCTTGGTGGGCCACAGGCCGAGCATCAGGCGGTGAGAGCGCTGTGGGGCCTGCGGGTGGGGGCGGGCGCGCCGGTTCGGTCGACAACGGTGTCGCACGCCGACCCGTGCGCCAAACGCCTCGACGGCACCCTTGCACGTACGCGGGCCTCACACACTGCGTCGGTGCTGACAATCGCCCTGTCTGACCTCCTGGTGCAGGCTCTTGACCGCAGGGTGCTGCGACAGGAGTACAGGAAGCTTCTCGGCGATGCCGTCGGTGCGTACGGGGCGGGGCGCGGGCGGGCGCCACCAACTCGGCCGGGGGGCACGAGCCCGGCAAACGGGGTGCCTGCGCCCCCCTTGAGAGCATTCCGCATGAGATCGGTGATAAAGACACACCAGCTTCGTGCCTGCCACGTCCTGCGCCGAAGCGTGCCCCGCGCAGGCCCTTCAGCCCCTGGCTCGGCGCTCGCTTGCTCACTGCACTGGGGCCCTCAACCACTGCCACGTTGGTCGTGCAGAGGGCAAGGAGCAGCTTCAGGATGCGGGCAGTGGCGCCCTCAAGACAATGCTGGAAAAGGTGGAGCTGCTCAGGGACAAAGGTGAGTGGGTCCCCGGGAGCGCGGGGATAAGGTGAAGGAAGAAGAGCGGGGACCGTCGACGAGGGTGCGCGCTGCCCCATTTTGCCTGTAACATCTGCATCTGCCCTGCGCCTGGGTGTGGGCTCCACTCTTTACGCGCTGTGTCTGAGGCGGCGTGTTCCTACCGACACATTCTTGGCCGGCCCCTGCACCCCCAACCCGACGCGTGCCATCCCACCAAAAACCGCCTGTCCCAGTCGAGAAGCCCCGAGAGCATGCGGTCGACGCGGACGTCTTCTGCCACCTGACAGAATGCGGCCTGACTATGGTCAGCCGCGGCCACGCGGCTAATCAGGTGGGCGCACGGGCCCCGCGTCGGTCGCACGGGCCGCCTGTGCCGGATCTCGGACGTGGCCCCCTCGGGCCCCACGTCGGCACCCTGCACCATGAGCTCCTCGCCGCTCCTAAACCCCACCCGCATGCTCCTCATCCTCCTCTCCCCTGCTTTCCTCAATCCAACCCGCTCCCTCCCAGGGCCGCACCCCTGCAGCGCTGATCGCGATGCTGCGCCAGGCGTACGGCGGCGATGCTGCCGCCTCCTCCGGCCCCCTCCACCCAGAGGCGATGCAGTGGGCCGCTCTCGGCGCCTCCGCCGCCGCATATGTTGCGCGCGCGCCGGGCGTCGGCTGCATGCTGGGGCCCATGGACGTGCCGCCAAAGGCGCGTGCAGCGCCGGCACAGCGGCGGCAACGGGCGGCGGAGCCAAGTGGGGAGGTGGTGCACGCGCAGGAGCTCGCCACTGCGCAGCTGGGCGGAGAGCAGGACAAGCAGGTGGGTGGGCCCCAGGGCGGGCTGAGGGGTGCGATGGTCGCGTCAGGCACTCAACCTCTGAAACCACGCGGCGAGGCTGCCATGAGGGGTGTTGACTTTGACCACGCTCCTTACTTCGGCCCGTCAATTGACTTGTGATTCTTTTTATGGGAGACACCTGCCCCACTTCTGCAGTGCCCTTGATCAACACCTCTGGACACCTTTACACAGACGCAACGCCTCGCTCGCCTCGCCCAAATGCAGGAGACCGACCGGAACGTGTTGGTGATGTGGGACTGCCTGCAGCGCGCCGGTGGCGCGGCGCGCTTCGTGCCGCTGGTGCTCAACCACGACAGCTTTGCGCAGACGGTGGAGAACATCTTCACGCTGAGCTTCCTGGTGAGGGGTTCTGACGCGAGCGGGGGGCGCACGGCGTCACCCGCTGCTCAGGCGCAGCCCCCTGGGGGCGTGCCGGCGGCGCGAGGTGGTGCTGGGGGCTGCTCGTCCAACTCCCTGTATCACTGCTGCTGTGTTATTACACCATCCCACCCCTGGCTCAGTGACAGCACTCCTCTCCTGCCCAACTCGTTTTCACCCGTCTCCAACAGGTCCGCGACCGCCGCGTGAGCCTGCAGACGGACGAGGAGCGCGGCACGCTGGTCAACGCGGCGGCGAAAGGCACGGCGGCGGCCGGCGCGCCCATGCAGCTGATGCTGAGCTTCGATATGGAGGGCTGGGAGGAGCTCTGCGCCGCGACGCGACCGGCGGATTGCCTCATGCCGCACAGGGGGCCGGGAGGGAACGCGGGCCGCAGCGCGGGGGGCAGCGCGCAGCGGCAGCATTCAGGCGGGCGGCGGCGGCGGGACGAGGAGGACGAGTGTGAGGACGAGGAGGAGGACGAGGAGGAGGAGGTTCCCGTTGATGTGCCAACTAAGCGCGCGCGCCGTCGCAGCAGCCGCTAGGCAGGCCGCATCGGGCGTAGCGCGCGCGCAGGAAGCCCGCGCTTTCAAGCTCGTAAGCGTCACACTGGCCGCGCGCCAGTGGCTTCGCCATTGGCGGGTGTTAGGCGCTGTGATGGGCTCGTGCTATTTGATGGCATGCACTTCTCATTGCAACGATGATATCCGCGCGCTACGCCCGATGCGGCCTGCCGCTCATCGTTGCAAAACCGCGTCCTAGCCGCCGCAGGCCACTGCCAGGAGCCTGCCTGCACTCTCACACGCATACCTAGGCATAGCACCGTGCCCCCTGCACGTGTATCAGGTTCGCACTCAACACATGCCCAGCATGCGCGCCATGCACACGATACTCCCCGCGGCGGCGGGTGCGGGGGCTTGTCCCCGCGCCTCTCTTGGGTGTGCTGGAGACGTGGCCAGGCCAGAGGCCAGGGGCTTGAAGGCACCTGACCTCTTTGGCTCCGCCAATCCCTGCGCCGCTGGGCGGATTCCTGGCATCCCCGTTCTTCCGCCCCGCGCCCCTCGGCGGCCCCAGCTGCACTGTGGCGGGCTGCGCACTCCTCGGGCCGCCCACATCGCCCGGCCTCGATCAGACGGCGCCGATTCGGCCGCTTCTTTTGGGCGCGGCGGCCCCCGCGCTCCGGGGCCCCGCGCCGAGATGAGAATTTGGCTCTCATTCTACACTGCCACGGCCTGGCCCGCCCTGCCCCTGGCCACCCTGCTCCCCATCTTTCGAGGCGGCTTGCCGGCGCCTCGCGCCGCCCTGGGCCTGCCTGCCGGCCCCGCACACATTTACTGACCCTTGTTGCGTGCTCGCTTACGCCCGTTGGACGATTTCCCGTTGGGGCATTCTTGGTCCGCGGCCGCGCATCGGGGCCACATGACACCCGGCATGGGCGCGCACGCGAGCGGTTTCATACAGAAGCGCCAGGTCAGCCGCGGGTGCGCACCCTCACCGCACGGCCCTGGCTCGGCGGCCTGCGCGGGCCCTGACTGCACAAACCTGCCCGCGCCCGCCGCCGGCCCGGGCCCACGCCCCGGCCCCTCCCTGCGCTGACGCTGTTCCGCTGCGCGCCTGTGCCCTCCGATGCCGCGCTCTGCGGACCCAACACGCTTGACCCCTTGACTTGAGCCTCGGCCCCCCATGAGGGGACGGGCTCCACCCCTTGTGTGCTACGCAGCAGGCCCGCCGCGTGTGTCGGCAAGCCGCCCTGGAAAGATGAACCCTGCCTCGCACGCGCGGCCAGCGCCCTCCCTCTCTCTTCCCAAACAGAGCCCTCTCCCTGCGCTGTGTTCAAGCAGATTGGAATGGTCGAGATACCCAGTGGGATTCCTTATTGTTCCGAGTACAGGTGAAAATTGACGAGGGTAGTCACTCCGTCATAGGATCCCCCGGCTTGCACAGCAGCGATGCACGGGCTCACCGCACCCTTGCGGCGTGCGAGCGGCTGGGCCAGGGGGCGCGGAGCAGCGCGGTGCACTGGTCAAATTCTGCAGCTTAGGCACATGCGTGTAACAATCCATAAATTATACTGCTCACTCTTGAAATGGGCTCGCGTGGGCAAGCAAGAGCCAGCCGACAATTGAAAGCATGTGATGTTTGCGCCCATGCTACCTTGTGTGCTTTGCATGTGGCTGGCATACCAGAACGCACATGCGCGCGCACGCACGGCGGACAGTACTCCAAGGATCATTAACGGCGGCTTGCTTGCCCGCCTGCACTGCGTGCAGCTGTCAGCGTTTGCCTGTGGCTCAGTGGCAGCAAGATCGGAGCTCAGCTGCCAACCAGCTTCCGCCGCAATTGAGGAGCTTCTCGCCGTGCCTCGCTCACCACTTCAAGTAAAAACAATCCTGGTTCAAATCATTACAGCATCCTGGATGTGTGCATATCGCGTGATCGGATTCAGGGCCTCGGGTGTCAACACCATGGTCGGGCGCGTGCTCCTACCTCCAGCAGGCACGCGGCGACCGCTTCACGTTGTAGGCGAGTCTCAGGACCAGGCGATTGCACGCGCGAAGGCGAGTGCAAGTCGCGGCGGCAGCTTGTGTGCACTGCGAGTGTCACTCGCGCTGCTGTGCATGCGTTGCATTACGCCTTGTGCCAGCGGCTGGCTGCACACTGCAACCCCCTTGTAATTGGATGGTGTCGCAGGGATACCCTTACCCTCGGCCCTCGACATCTTACGTCTTCATCACCGGCGCCAATGGCCGCTGCGCGTACCATGAAATCGACAACGCAGCCTGGCGGGGCGCCGGCTTCCCCAGTGCCATCCTCGACTTGCCCGTGGGTCCCCGGATATCCGTCGAATCCAATGGCAGCAGCAACGGCACCGGCACCAGCGACAGAGGGCGCCCCGCGGCCACCGCGGGCAGCCGAAGCAACCTGGCTGCCGGCAGCGGCAGCAACAGCGCGATCGAAGTGAGCGCCAGCAGCGGCGGCAGCGAATCCCGTGAGGGGGCCGGCCTCACATTGCGAGAGGCGCTGGTTGAGGCGCACGGCATCGACGCGGCCACGCTGCTGCCCCCTGGCACGCCTTTCACCCCAATCCTCGCGATCGGCAGCAACGCGGGCCCCGAGCAGCTGGTGAGTTTTGCGCCCGCCTTGCCTCCACGGCACCCCCACCCCCATACAGGTCCACACACACTCGCAGCCGTCTGCGTGCACACTAGTCAGCATCTTCTCACCCTGCTGCACCTGCGGCCCGTCTTCCCCCCCAGCATGCCGACCTCCGCCGCCGCCGGCCGCTCTCACTCGCCCCGTGAGATGCGAGAGCGCTGCCAGAGCACTGCCGAACACCTTTCAGCAGCTCTCAATCCCAGAGCGGCGACGCCAACCGACCCCCAACCGAATCCAGGCCAGGAAGTTCCCGCCCGCGCTCTTCCCGACCGGCGCGATTGTACCCGTGGTCCAGTGCACCCTCTCCGGCTTTGACGTGGTCTACGCGCCCCTCATATCCTCGTATGGTTCAGCGACAGCCACGCTCGAGGCCAGCCCGGGGACTGAGGTGAGCAAGCGGCCCAGACGCGCCGCGCGCCTTGTGTGCTTGGCCGCTGCCGCCGAGCTCGCTCTTGGCATCGAAATCAAGCCCCTGCGGCCGCCCATTGTTGCATGCATGCCTCCGCCGCGTGCATTTCACCGCCGCGTCTTGCCCGCATGTACGCGTGGCGCACCTCTGTGCACCTGCGGTGGCCGCCGTTCCGCTCACCTCTGCACCCCTGCCTGCAAACCCCCCGGCACCCTCCGCACCGCCACCCCGGGCTTGGGCCCGGCGCCGCAGGTGGAGGTGTTCATAACGTTCCTGACGCCCCCCCTGCAGCTGCGCATGCACGAAACCGAGGGCGCGTACGACCTGCTGCGGCTCGATGGGGTGGCGCTGCTGGAAGGGCAGGCGCTCGTAGGGGGCGCCCCGGGGTGAGGCCGGAGCGCGGGGCCGGAGTTGGTCGCGCGGCAAGGTGGCAGGGACGCGCGTAATTGTGTGAGGGACGTCCTGGGCCCTCACACCCATCGCTGCACCCTCGCGCGCCGGCTTGCGGGGTGGCCTGCGCAACGACGTCTGGCACTCTGTCGCGCACGTACGGCCGCTCATGTCCCTGCTCATGTTGTCTCTTCTTCGTATCTGAGTTGATTGCCTATGACCCCGCCTGTTTCTTCCTGTTTTGCGCAGGTCCGGCCGTCGCCTCAGCAGCGTGTATCAGTACAACCACTCCCTCGGCACCCTGCACCTGCCGCTGGCCCCGCCGCGGGGCGGAAGCTCGCCGGTCGCGCTCTCCGAAATCCCGGCGCGCCGCCGGCGGTGAGGGCCGGCACGCCGGGGGCGGGGGCGGCGCCTACTGGGGCGCCTGCTGGGGCGCAGTCCGCGGCCGCAGAGGGCGAAGGCCTGCCGCACCGCTGGCTGCGACGCCATCTTGCACTCCTCGACGCGGCACCTGGCGCTGCTTTGGCGGAACTGCCACGGCTTGCAGCGCAGTGGCCCATTGTATGTGTTCATGACCACCCCTTGCCGCAGCAGGCGTATAGAGTGCACAAAGAGACAACCCACACCACCTGACCGCACCACCTGACCGCAAAAACAACCTGATCCCTTTGACCTCTACCCCTTGTGTCCCCACGCCCAGGTTCCCCGCCCTTTCGCAGGTCGAGATGCAGGCCGCCCTCATGCGCGGCTTCCTAGCCGGCAGCAGCAGCGGCGGCAGCACCAGCAGCAGCGGCGCGAGCACCAGCGACGCCGAGGCGATGGAATTTGGTGGCGACGGCAGCTGTGGCGCCGAGGTTGCGGCAGCTGTGGGGCCGCTTGCTCCAGTCGAGCTGCCGCCGCGTGTTGACGTGCCTCCTGGCCCGGCTGATGAAGCTCCTTCGTTGTCAGCGGTATCAACAGCAACGGCGGCCGCCCCATCCGATACAGTCACCGCAGGCAAAGCCGGCAGCAGCAGCGGCAGTGGCGCCGGGGACGGATGCGGCGGCGGCGGCGGTGGCGATGCCGAGGGTCTGGATGAATTCATTATCTCAAACCTTACGATGCCTGACATCAGGCGCGGGCGCGTCGCAGCGCTTGCGGCGCACGCGCGCCCGTTCTCGTACGCGCGCCACGAGCGGCTGATGTCCCTGGGCACCATTTTCAGCAAGAACGTCGAATGAAGTGAGTTGCAGGTTTCACTCATGAAAACAATGAATTTCTGGAACCAAGGCCGCCTGCTGCCAACAATGGCAAGCGTGCTGCATTCGAATCCACGTGTTTGCAGGAGGTCCATTCTTGAGACTTTACGCTCTTTGTCCTGTTGAGAGCTTTGTGATGTTCAAAGCTTTGTGGTGCTCTGATTATCATGCTATTGAGCTTGCAGGAATGCAAGTAGTAAAGCAGCACAAGAATTTGCTTTGGCGGTGGGAACAGCTGCAGCCAGGGGCGACGGGCCGTGCAGGACACTCGGTCCTTTTCCACATGATCAAAATTTCAGAAACATGCATCTTAAGCCTGCTGTGATCCATAGCCCAGCCGCTCAGCGCCCACATACGCAACCGCGGGCTGCTGCTGCTATGGCGTTCCTGTCAAAGCCGCCCACCCGCCCGCAAGTTGTGATCAACTGGAAGGATATGTCAGCATAGCAGGTGCAAGGGTTCATTCTGCGGCCTCCAGAATGCTGGCTCGTGATGAAGCATGACGACTTGCAAAGGCGCCGCTTTCGTCATTTTATCTGTCGGGGTGTGACATCGCCGCGGGATCTGCCGCCGTCTGCGCGGACACACCTTTGTGCATGCCCACGACTGCCACTGGCAGCAAACGTGAGAGCGTAGACGCACTCATACACTGTACTATACCACTGAACGTACTGCGCGTCAAATCCCCAAAAAGATCAAGCAACCGATCACACGACAGCTTCCAAACGAGGCCCTTGTGGATGCTCTTGTCCGCGGCAAGGTCTCTCAGGTGCTATCAGCTACACTATCATTACTACGCCAGCCCCCGCTGCCCTACACAAGCTAGGTCTTTTTCAAGGGGCCTCAAAATGACCTCAGGTGCGGGGATCTGAGACCTGGAGGGGACGTTATCGATCTGTTCGTAATAATGAAAGCAAGCTGGCGAGGATTGGGGGCATGGACGGGAGCAGCTGAGGCTGCTGTCGACACTTTCGGCCGCCACTTCCCCTGCAGACAAGACGGGCGCGGTGGCTGTGGCTGCGAAGATCAAGGTGGCCAACCCGGTGGTGGACCTCGATGGCGACGAGATGACCAGGTGCGGCGACGACTCGCCTAGTGCAGCAGCCCGGCAGCACCCAGGTGGCGTGCGCCATCAATCTGGATGCAGCCAGCCCCTGACGGTGCCTCTCCCTGCATGCAAATGTTTTGTATCGCCACGTAGGGTCATCTGGCAGATGATCAAGGACAAGGTGAAGCGAGAGGGTTGCGGTTGGGCGAGCCGCCGCGCATATCTGCTGCCAACTGCAAGTGGCGCTTTTGGCATCAACCTGCTTGCCCTGCCGCCGGTGTTGCACTCCATCTCAGTCTGTTGCAACCTCGCATCCGCAAACCGCAGCTGATCCTGCCTTACCTTGATCTGGACATCAAGTACTTTGATCTGGGCCTGCCCTCACGGTGAGCCTCTGGAGATCACGCGGGAACCAGAGCGGGGTGTGATTGGGCAGGCAGAGGCCGCTCGCTGGAGGGGCGCCGCCACGGCGCCGCACACGCCTCCCGAGGCAAGCAGCAGCACGCGTGACAGTCATGTGTGCGCGCCGCACATTGCCGTGCCGTGGCGCCGAGTTTGTGCGCGCGCACAGCGTGCGCTGTTTCGCAGCGGGTGTTGCGAAGGCGCCGCCCTGCGCACCAGCCACCTCCGCGGCGAGCTGGCGTTTTTGGGCTGATCGGCGGCGCGTGCCTCACACACACGATCACCGGGCGAACCCCAGTCGGCGCAGGCTGCATTCCGCCACCGCAATGCGCACCCCTCACGCCCTCTGCGGCCGCGCGTGCTGCCGTCGCCCGCCTGCCCCCGCAGCGATGCGACGGACGACCAGATCACCATCGACGCCGCCAAGGCCATCCTGGTGAGGACGACGGGCCCCACACACCCCGCTGATGCCTGGACATGGATCCATTCAAGGGGTGGAAGGCTGTTTCTTTTCGTCAAGTGGTGGCGGCTGCTAGCCATGCTGCCTGCCGCGTTGCGCCGAGGCGCGGGCAAGCAGGGCTCCCGTGGCGGCGGCAGCCCGCCCGGCCTGCTGCAGCGCTCCAAGGCCGCGCGCCGCTGCACAGCAGGGCCCTTTGCTGGCGGCGCGCCACGTTCCCCTCACGTATCGCCTCAGCGACACCGCAGTGACCATCCTCTCTTCCTGCCTCTGCAGTGGTGTTCATCTGCCGTCTGACACCACACTCTGTAACCAACACACGCGTGTCTGTCCGTTCTCTTTTCATCCCCTCCCCCCAGGAGTGCGGCGTGGGCATCAAGTGCGCGACCATCACCCCTGATGAGGCGCGCGTCAAGGAGTTCAGCCTGAAGAAGGTGCGTGCAAGCTGGGGGGTGGGATGTTGTCATGGTGGGTCCTGGAGGAGCTGATCAGAAGCTGTTGCCGCCAGCCGTGGCGCTGCCGCTGGCTACAGCGGCTCTGGAGGTCTGCCGTCGCGCAGACGGCGGGTGCGCCTGAAGTGGCGAGGACGCAGCTGTTTTGCGGGACGAGGTTTGATGCAGGCCCCTGCCTGGGATGAACGGGGGACAACGTAACGCGGTGTAGGCTGAGGTGGACATCAGGTGCCCCCTCCCTCCCCCCTCC
>NW_014012415.1:0-15794 GCF_000611645.1 Monoraphidium neglectum
CGATGCACGCGGGGCAGGCCGCGAGGCAGCGCGCGGGCGCGCCAACGGGGGAGCTGCCGCTGGGGGAGCTGCGGGAGCAGCTGGCGGCGCTGGGGGTCGCGGCAGACGAGGGGGCGCTGGTCTCGCTGCTGGAGGCGGCGAGCGCGGCATTCGGGGACATGGACGCGCCTGAGGCGGCGCTGTACGCGGGGTGCCTGCCCAACTTCATGTGGCTGCCGGACGAGCGGCTGGTCAGCTTCATGTCGTGATCTGAGATCTGGGATGTGTGCCATTATGCAGGACAAGGGGGCGATCTTAGTTGGGGGACTTGTAAGACTCAATTCAGGCGGCGTGGCAGTAGGGCTGCACGCAGCGCCATGGCCGCTCTGCAGGTGGCTGCCAGCCTGGCGGGCGAGGCGTGGCCAGCCGGTGCGGTAGAGAGCCGGCTTGCGGCGCTTTTTCTTTGCTCGTCTGCAGTTGTGAGCCGGCAGGCGACGCTTCTGCCAGCCCAGCAGCGGACGGCGTGGACGGGGCCTGGACATAGCATTTTGCTGCGCGAGCGGGTGCGCCTCTCTCAGTTGTGACGCTTGGTTGGGTGCACGGGGCGCTTGGTGCTGGTGCCGCCCGCCGATTTCAAATAACTGTGGCCTACCAGCGGGACGCTGTTCAGTCAACGCCGGCTGACCTCCCCCGACATCAGGCTTTGTATTTATGATTCACACCAACCGGGCCTGAGGTCGCTGCCCCAGTTTGCCCGTCCTGCCTGGTGTCTGCTCAGCGCAACGTGGCAGCCAAGCACCGGAGGACGGGCAGCCCTGAGGGTCGGCGGCCTGTCATCGTGGCCCGCGCGCCATTGCACAGCGCGCCTCGTCAGCTCTGTCATCCTTCAAAGTTGGAATGCTGCCCCCACTGAGCAACCTATGCGGCCAGATGATTGGTCCCAGGAAGGTTGCAGCACCCCGTCACTCATGGGGGGCAGCAGCTTCACCCCACTCGGACTGAAGCAGCATGCCGTGTGCTTGCAGCAGCGGCCTACCGTGTCCCGCACGCTGAAACGAGCCACAGAATCCATAACGCACAACACTTCAATACCACCACCAAGATCGGCGTTTGAAAGCACTTTCTGCTCAGGATCACTTTCAGCACAAGGCGTTCGAAAGTATGCATGCAATTCAATAACATATACATGCTACGCTTGTTCATGTAGCGGGCAGCGGATGCAGCACCGACGTCATCGGCTGCGCCGCGCGCCGCTGGTGCTCCTGCTCCTGGCGCTCGTGCTGGTCCTAGCGCTGCGATGTGAGAAGAACTGGGTTTCATCTCAACAGGACAATTTGCATGGGATCCTCGTGCAACGGTAACATGGCGGCGCCGGTTGCATGCTGTTGCTTTTCAGGCGCACCCGTATGATGGTGCAGCTTCACACCATTCGCGTGCCCCGTCCCTCTTTCCCACCGCAGCCGCGCGGCGCGCAGGGTGGCGCCTGGAAGTGGGAGGCCGTCAGCCCAGCCACAACCTCGGCAGCAGCGAGGAGTGCAGCAGCGAGAAGGCCGAGTTCTTGCGGCAGCATCCCAACTACGGGTGCGGCTCCGCCACCGCCGCAAAATCCCGCAGCACCACGCCCGCCGCTCGCGCGCACGCGGCCTCAGACAGTCACCCTGCGCCCAGCTGTGCGCCCAGCAAAGCAGCTGCTCGTGGTCGGCCGGTGCTTCAGCTGTTGCAGGGGCGGAGGTTTCAACCGCCTGCTTACTGTCGCGTGGGCCCCAGCCATGGCGCAGACAGCTGCCGCGGCGTGCACGGCTGCGATTGACGCGCGCGCAGGTACCATGGATGGATCGACGCGCACTGGCAGGAGGAGGTGGGCAGCCGCATGGCACCCGGCAGCCACTACCTGGATTTCACAGGATCGGGCCTCTACACGAATAGGTGCGACCCCGGCCCATGCTTGCCAGCTGAGGGTTGAGATCCACCCTTCGGGGCTGAGCCTGCTGGGCCTCGGCCCCCAGCTACTCGCGGCTGTGCGGGCAATCGCTTCCGCGCGAGTTTAGGGGCGCCAAGCGGCGGCCCCACACGGGGCGCTGCAGGGCGCTTGCCGTGCGGACTCTTGAGGGTTTGAGGGGTTCTGTCCCGCCCTCCGCCCCCTCCCCCCGCGGTGGCCCCGCAGTCAGCTGCGGGCCGCGTCGCGGGAGCTGGAAGGGTCCCTGTTTGGCAACCCCCACAGCACCAACCCCAGCAGCATGCTGTCCACCGCTGAGCTGGCGGACGCGCGCGCGCGGGTGCTGGCCCACTTCTCGGCCGACCCCGAGGAGTATGCGGTCGTGTTTGTCAGGTGGGCGCAGGGGGGGTGTATGTGCCATGCTGAACATCAGGGCGTCCTCGTGCATGCCTATGCGATGCTGCAACGGCGTCCGCGCCTCAAAGGGACGAAGCGCCGAGACATCAGCCGGCTCATTGCCGGTTCATTGCCAGGCTCCCGCGGCCGCCGAGGGAAGCAGGAGGATATGGAAGGAACGACCCAGGCCATTTGTACAAGAGACAGGCTGCGCAGCTGTGCCGCATGCGGGTGCCCGCATGCTGGCTATGGGGCTGACAAAGCGCGCGTCCCACCTCACCAGGAGCGCCACCGAGGCGCTGAAGCTGGTGGGGGAGTACTTCCCCTGGGCGCCGCGGCCGGGCTGGCAGCCCGAGCGGCGCGTGCACCCGGGCGGCATCAGCGACGCAGCCGCGCTGCCGGCGGGCCGCTGCGGCACACTTGAGCAGGCGGGGACGGGCGGCGCGGGCAGCAGCTTTGTGTACCTCCGGGCCAACCACAAGGTGTGCGCGCGTGACTGGAGGGGAGAGGCCGTGCAAATCACGCAGGTCTGCTCTTTTCTTGCCTTGCCCTGTACCCAGCCTGCGCAGCCTGGCGTGCTGCGATTTTGGCCGCTCATCCCTAGGGGTCTCGGAGTTTGCAGGCCTGGGGTGACGTGCTTTGGGGTGGCGCTCTCTTGCGAGCGACGCCGACACATCGTTGTCTGACCGGCCACGCCTCGTGCCGCAGAGCGTCCTGGGGATTGGTGCATATGCGAAGCTGCACGGCTCCACCCTGGCGTGTGTGGATGAGCCGGGCATGGAGGCATGGCTGGCCTCGAAACCGCCAGAGGGTGAGCTTTGGGTGCACATGTGCTCTGTGTGTGTTTTGGTGTGGTTGATGCTTGTGTGTGTGTGTGTGTGTGTGTGTGTGTGTGTGTGTGTGTGCGCGCGCGCGCGTGCTTTTGCATGGGTGTGTGTGTATGGATGTGTGCAATTTCCAATGTGACAGGGCTTGCATCAGTCTGTCGCCATGCCTGGTTGTGCCTGGTTTGTTTGGTTTGTTGCCGCGGCAACCTCCGGCAGCAAACGCGGTACGCATGCAGCCGCAACAACAACCGCCGCCCTGCGTCAATGGAACCCTGTCCCTTGCCAATAGACGCCCACCCCGCCCCCCCTCCTCGGAGTGCGCAGACGACCAGGGGGCGGCTGCGGATGATGTCACCTACAGCCTGGTGGCGTACCCCTCAAAGGATAACCTGGAGGGGCGCATGTACCCCCTGGACTGGATACAGCGGGTGAGGACGGCACTTTGAGGGCTGGATGCGGCCCAACGTCGCTTCCTTGCCCAGGGCTGGCGATTAGAGAGTAAACACTGGCAGCTGAACGCCGCCGAACGCAGCGGTGTCCTGGCGTCGCAGTTGCTGCTAAGCTGGCGATTTGTATGCGAGGTCGCCGCACTGTGCAACCTTACAGATACACCCGTGGTGCGACACACGCAGGTGCACTCGCGCTCCACGGACCGTCACAAGTGGATGGTGGTGCTGGATGCCGCCGCGCACGTGGCGACCCACCCCCTCGATTTGCGGGCCGTCAAGCCCGACTTTGTGTGCATATCGTTCTACAAGATATTCGGATTGCCGACAGGTGAGGGGTGCGCTGTGGACTACCGTATGGTGCGGTGAGGGATCTCACTGTTGCTGAATCGGCAGTGGGCTGTCGCCTGCCGCTGTTTGCCTTGTTGAATGACTGCGGCTGAGCCGTCGCTGGTTCCAGCCACGATTTGGCTGCGGCCGCGCAGCGCAGGCTGCATGCTGCTCCCCTTACGTGCCCTGTACGCTCTCGCATACCGCCGCCAACAACCCCGCCACCCCAGGCGTCGGCGCGCTGCTGGCGCGGCGAAAGTCGGCGGCCGCGCTACGCATCACGTACTTTGGCGGCGGCTCCGTCGTCGACGCGACAGCGGAGGACGTGTGGCGCGTGCTCATGCCGCTGCCCGAGGGCCTGGAGGCCGGCACGCCGCCTTTCTTGGACATCCTGCAGCTGAAGCACGGCTTTGACATGCTGCGGCGCCTTGGGGGCATGCCTGCCATTGAGGCGCACGTCGAGTCGCTGCGCGCCTGGACCGCGCCGCGGCTCGCGGCCCTGCGCCACCCCGGCGGCGCGCCGCTGCTGCGGCTGTTTGGCGCGCACGGCCGCGGGCCGCGGGTGCAGAGCGGGGTGTTTGCGTTCTTGGTGCTGCACGCGAACGGCTCCTCGCGGGCGGCGCCGTGGGTGCAGCAGGACGCGGCGGCAGCGGGGCTGCACGTGCGGTCCGGCTGCGTGTGCAACCCGGGGCAGTGCCACTACGACGTCGGGCTGCGGCCAGAGGAGGTAAGACAGGGGGGAGGGGCGCGTGAACGTACAAGAGCTGAGTGGTGCACGCAAGGGGAGGGGCAGCGGCTGTTGTCGAGATGGGCGCATGGGGTTCGAGGCTGGGCGGTCCTTCTTTGCGCCCCTCGCTTGGCTCGAGCGGGGTGCATGTGCCGAGCAATGGGAACTGGGATTGCCCGCCCTCAAGCTGACACAAGCCCAGAAGTACTGAATTCGCACCTCCCTGCACCCACGCGAATGCAGGCGCGAGCCCGTGCGCTGGACGGGGCCCGCGCCGGCACCGACGACCTCGCGCCCTTAGTCACAGTCGCGCGCCCCGGCGCCGACGGGCGCCCGGCGCGCGTGCGGCTAGCTGCAGGCGTCGTGCGGGCGTCGCTCGGGCCGCTGTCTACGTTTGAGGACGTGTGTGCTCTGCTGGAGTTTCTCAGAGGCTATCGGGAATTAGTGCTTTAGACAGCGAATGCTGTATTTTAGCAGCTGCATAAGCTGCAGGTGCAACACCTGGCTTGAAGGCTCTGTTGAGAGCAGGCGGCCCGCTGCCGCCCGATGCTGCCACCTCACTGGTAATGATGCTGTAGCGGCCGAGCCTCCCGGCAGTGATAGGCCGCTGCCCTTTTTCAATTCCCACGCATGAGTGCACCAGCTGGTGTGGGGACACGGCTTGCGGCTGCTGGTGCCTGCCGCAATGCTGCTGCATCTTGGCTGGTTTGTTGGCGCACCCGCTCTGCTGCTGTGTTCGAAGCTCCTTAGTAGAGAGAAGCTTTTAGGTTTACAAAGTGGCAAGCGGTTTCCAGAAAGTCGGCACTGAGCTGCCACAGCAAGTGAGATTCCAAAATACTTGTCCAGTACAGTATGTCCTGTGCTACTCAAAACTTCACGGATGCTTCACTGTCTCTCTGTGCGCACGACTGTTGATGAGGAATGCCAGTGGCAGCGCGCTCCCACCCGTAGGGGGAGATGCTGCAAGGGCAACATCTCTGGGGTGAGGTAGGCTTGAAGGGACGTCAGCTGCATGCCTTGGAATGTGCCGCAGTATTGTCGACGCAAGCGAGAGCAGGAAGGGCCACCTAGTTAGGTTTCAAGCGATCACCTGTAAATGGCACGCACAACTGCTCAGTCAACTCCGCCCCAGGGAAGGGGTCGCAACACCATTGCCAATGTGCACCACCAGCAGCCCCCTGAACTGCGTGCTCATGATTCTGACAGACCTGTTGCTTGCGCATTCTCTAACTGATCCCAACGCGCTCATGGACCCGGCCGAGAACCATCACCCCCCTAGGGGTATGCCGCATTGGCCTCCAGCCATGGCCTGAAGCCTCGCCAGCGCTCCTCAAACTTGTCAGGAGGCATCCCAAGGACAGTGCCGGCAGTCAGCAGCCTGGCCCCCGGGTTGGCCGCCGCCCACTCTGTCGCCAGGTACTCCAGGCGGGCGAGGCGGGCGCGGCCCAGGACCAGGAGCCTGGCGAGGTAGGCAGGGGAAAGGCTGGCGCCGATCACTGGGTAGGACTTGATGAGGTTCGCCTGTGCAGGTCGGCGGGGCGCGGCCGCGGTGCGTTGGGGCGTCGGCGGCGGACCGATTCGTCAGTGGAGGTTACATGTCGGTGCATCAGGCCGGATGCAGGTGCCGAGACCGACATTGGCACTGTCGAGCAGCCGCATGCTTGAAAACAGGCGTCTTGCAAGACACTGGCGGCCGTGCAGCCCGGCCGCCCACCTTGGCGACGACACCCTCAGTCCTCAGTCCCAGCAGGCTCGGCTGCGTCCTGCACATCAGCCGCGCGTCCTCCAGCCCCATCCCCAGGCCCGCGGCCAGGCGCTCCAGCTTGGCCCGCAGGCTCTCTGGCGACATGTGCAGCAGCCGGGGGTGGCGGAGGAGCCGGCGAGCGAGCTGCGAGTCGTCGGCGAGGTCCAGAAGCTGAGCCAGGGCTCGCGCATTGTGGGGGAGTATGGAGGCGTCCCCGATTAAGAGGTCCGAGTACCTCCGCACGGCCGTGAGGGCGGCGTCTGCGCTGCCAAACAGCTGCACCAGGGCTGCCAGGCTGGCGTGGAACGCGTCGAGGGTGTGCCGGAGGAGCGACGGCCGGCGCATCACCGCCTTTTCCATCCTGGCCCGGTCGCCGCCAAACACCTCTTCCTTCAGCCAGGCAGACGCGGCCGCGATGGCCTGCGGGGTCGAGGGATGGGTGCAGAGAGCAGAGAGCGACAAGTATGTTTGCAGTCCTCGGCTTGGTGTCCAAGAGGTACCCTAGCCTGGCCGCCTCGCTCGCACCGGTTGATGCAAAGGGCGCCGCAGGATGAATCGCAACCACTCGCGCCGTACCCCCTGTGACGGTGCCTTGCGCCGGGGCCGCCGGCCGCGCCCGCTGCTGGGCCCCTCGCCGTGGGTGTTGCTGGCGCGGCGGGTGACCCTGACGGCGGACTGGGGTCGCGCGCGCGGCGGCCACACGCACGAGCGAATGGCAGGCCGCCAGCTCGAAGGCAGCAGAGCAGGGTACCCGACTACAGAGCCGCTGAGCCTGCAGTTGTTGTGCTGCGCCAGCATCTTGAGCACGTGCTGGCTGCGCAAGGGTTGAGAAACGCTTGTTCAGCATCCTGGCGGGGCGATATGCGGCGCTGCGGCCTGCCCTGGGCTTTGCAGTCACACGAGAAGCTCAAGATGCTGGTGAAATTACCTGTTAATGTTACTCTGCAGGGGAGTGCTGCTCCGTGAAGTGGCGGAATGGGCCACGAGCAACTGCACGGTGCCGTACGGCAAAATACTGTCACTTAGGTGCGGGTGCAACTCTTTTGACAATGCATCGTGCCAGGGATGCATCAGCCAGCCAGGAACGTGCGCGCAGCCCCGCCGCCGACAGGAGGTCACCCCTTCTCCCAGCCCAAGCGTAGAGGCTCTACGCTTGGGCTGCGCAGGCGAACATGGACACACTGTCTTCACCAGAAATTTGCTCGACTCCATCGCTGCGTGCAATTGGCTCACATGTGCAGAGGGGAGCGCAGCAAACATTGGCTCTGCCGAAGAAGATGGCAAGGCCCAGGGACTGGTCCTCTACATCTTCCACGGCAGAGGCCATGCAGGCCCGTCATTCCACCAATCGCGCTGATGGGCCCCGCCGGCCCGATGGCACCGCCGAAGGAGGCTTGCTCTCTCTGCACGTACACTCAGAAGGGCGCGACGACGTCGTCGCCCGTTCCTGGTTGCATGTGCCAGGACATGCGCAGTCATGGGCCAGCGGTGGACAAGTGGCCAGGCCACACCAGGATCCTGCAGTGGGTGCCACACACGACCTTTGGCGTCCCCATCTGCGTATCCATGTGTTGGCTGGGTGCCGGCAGCACCGACGACCGATCCGGCGGCGCGGCAGGCGGCTGGAAGCAGGCAGCTGTTGATGCAGCAGCGCGATGTTGTAGCTGTCGGTTGCGCCCTGTCGCCAGACCAGTTGTGCGTGGCGCCAAGTCTTGCCTGCGCCCATCCTTGCCATGCAGTCGGAATGCATGTGCACACCCGCCCCGTACTCAAGTGTGATGACCCACACTTGACTCATTGACTCCCATTCAGCTCCACCGCAACCTGCTGCACTAGTCGCAGGCCAATATGTATCGTGACATAACTTACATGCATGTTTTGCAACACTAATAGAGCGAAATTTAACAGAGGCAGTATCGTGATCTGCAATACGGTGGATCTACGTACAGAATTGCGCTTCGGTCGCCATGCCGACCCTCAATATAATTACTAATGGTGAGATACCGCATCTGCGATCAATGAGCGACCTGAAGTTGCAGCCACCTTCATTTGCAGGATTGCAGCGCAGTGCCAGTGCCGCGCACCGTTTGCTCCCCTCACTCCAGCACCTATACCTTGTGCCGCGCGCAGTGCCCGGCAACGCTGTCGACAACTCAGACACGCTGAAGGTACGCCAGGCTCACCGGATTGCGGGGTCAGGTCGCCGCGGTGTGCATGGGGTGGCGCAGCTGGCTTGGGTTTGAACAGTGGGAACATCTGGTGAGGCCGAGGCTCTGCCCAGGACACGTGACTCCATGCTTCCCCTGTTCTGCACATTTTGATGCAGGCCCTGTCCAAGGCAGTCGCAGACAGCGTCGGCAAGCCGGAGCAGGTATGGGGTTGGGGCTGGGGGGCGGCGCATATGCACCCCCGGCCGCCACCCAGCGGGGGTTGTGCCTCACCACGATGTGAAATGCTGTGTTGTCGCCGCATGACTGAGCAGGACTCCCCGACTCGCAGCCTGCCTTGCACAATCCGGCTGAAGACACACCCCATTTGGCCTTAAACCCCCACCCCCGCTTTAGTGGGTGATGGTGTCCCTAACAACTGACAAGCCCATGTGCTACGGCGGCAGCGAGGCGCCCTGCGCATACGGGGAGCTCCTAAGCATCGGTGAGCGCTGCCCGCGGCTGTTGCGCTGCAGTCGCCACTCAGCAAGACGCGGGCAGCGGCCCCCGAGAGCGACCTGTGGCTGCCCTGACAGCAGGCGGCTACTAGCTTAGGGCGTCGCGATACAACAGCCCGCGCGGGCGCCCCATGACCGGCCCTAGAACCGTCCCTGCTCTTCCGGAACCGCGAAACGCAGGAGCCATCGGCGGGGAGAAGAACAAAGCGGTGGGCGCTCCCCTGCCATTGAGCCTCCTCGTGCCGCCGCTGCCGCCACCGCTGCTGCTGCTGCTGCGCTTGCGGCGGTGTTTGTCCCTTGCAGTGCGCCTCCTGAAGGCGAGGCCCAGGCACCCTGCAGAGCAGCGCCGACCCCATGGCTATGACGCATGTGCTGACACGCCCTCTCCCCCCTCGTCCGGCACCCCTGTGAGTCACCGCAGATCTCCGGTGCCGTCGCCGCTGTGCTCAAGGCGCGGGCGGGGGTGGACCCCTCGCGCTTCTACCTGCGGTTCACAGACAGCGCCCGCTCGGACTTTGGCTGGAACGGGTCCACTTTTTGAGGCTTTGGTGTTTGATTTGCAATCGGCTGGTTGCATGCGCTGCGCCAGGATCTGGCCAGACTGATTTGCGCACAGTGCATTGGCATGCTTTTTGTGTGGATCTCATCGCTCCAGGGGTTGCGGCCAGCTGCTGTGCTGGGTGTTCTTCACATTGGAAATTTGAACGAACCGACCAAAAGGGTTGACGCCGCAAAAGCAACGGAGGACCGCAGGAGCTGTCCGCAGAGGCTGATGATGTCGCTGCAGCGAGCGGGTGCAGGTTGCAGCCAGACTAGCGCTGACGGAGACACGTGGAGCCCCTGCATCCGTTTTTGTCCCGCTTGCGCGCTGATGACACCTGCACAGCCGCAGGCCCCGCCGTGCCTCCCGGCACACAAGCCTGCTCTGCCTGCAGCTTGTTCGTTGCCGTTGCCGCCAGGCGGGCAAAATGGTGGCACGCATTCATCAGGCTCGTGCACGTGTCCAGCCAGCCGACCTGTCGAGCCGCAACATGCCGTCCATACAGAAATTGAAGCTGTCGTAGTCACTGCCACAGAACACCTGGCGTCCACGCGACGAGCTCTCCTGTTGTCGGGTAGGTGCACACAGCGCGAGGGAATTTTATACCAAGGGGGTGCAACGACTCGATGAGGCGCGGTCAGTGACGCAGCATTTGCTCTTAATGTACACACACAGTGGCCCGCTAGGAGACTAGGCCCATCACATACGAGATGCACCGCTGTCTGGATTGTCTTGTGGTTGGTGAGTGGTTGCGCAACCGGAATCTGGGGACAGAATTTCTGGCGATCGCCGATTGTCGGGCACGCTGTACAGCATGCAGCAGAGCGCTGATTGACAGATGGAGACAACATGGGGTTGACGCTGGTGTGGCTGCAGGTCTGATCCCTTTGGGCACAGGCTGCCTGGCCTGCCCGTCCACCCAAGGCACCAGCAACGCGCCCACAAGACCGCCCGGGCAGCGGCACCGGCGCCTCCGGTCAGGGAGAGGTGACCCAGCCAGCGCGCTACCTCGCGAATTTCAGATTACGGCGATCAGTTGCACGACTCATTCCGGGCCCAATACCCCGTGGGTCCCCGTGACCCCTCTGTGTCTGTGGCCCTTTTGCCAGGCTCTTGGCTGGCTTCACAACAAAAACTTGGATTTGCTCTTCTCAAAGCACACTTACAATTGCGACTACTCGTTTAGACAACACGCGCCCCACGGGAGCGTTGTAAAAGGGCTTGAATCAGAACAGCAGCATCCCCTGGCCCTCATCCAACACACCGCACAGAAGCATCATGAGCGCCGACAAGCAGCCAAAATCGGCGGACGGTGGCCCGCTTTTTAGCGTTGCTGTGGACACAGGTGAAGCGGGCACAAGATTTCGCCGGGGCAGCCGTCTCCTTGCTGACCGCCAGCCAGCGGCCCTGGGACGCCTCTAGGCTTGCAATCCGAACGTAACACATCTATATACGCGAAATTGGATGGCGCGCTGCGTGGGTTGCAGCCATGCGTGGGCCCATGTGCCCCTTGTGCCCTTGACAAAGGTGCACACAATAGACCACAGACGCTGCTCGTTCGCCGCTGCGCATGCGTGCTGCAATCCTCAGCAAGGCTAGATCATCATGCACAGCCAGAGCTCGGACCTTGCACGCTCGTCACTGCCGTCGGCCCCCCCTGGCCCCGCCTCGCATCACCGCGCCCACCCTCACAGAGCACAAGGCGCAGCGCCTGCGCATATGGAGCCTCCAGCGCCCCCACCACATGGCCTTCCACATCAGCTGGCTGGCGTTCTTCTCGGCGTTCGTGTCGACGTTTGCGCCAGCCGCCCTGCTGCCAGTCATCCGCGACAACTTGGACCTGGTGCGCACCCCCCCGCGCGTGCTTGCACGGTGCCCACCGCACGCGCCCATGCGCATATGTGCAGCCGGCAGCCATGGACTCAAACGCGCCAGTGTTCTCAAGCCCTTGTGTCGACAGCATGACGCGCCACTTCAGTGCGCAGCCCCGCCGCAGTTCAGCCGCTCGCGCGCCCCCCTGCTTGGGATCCTGGAGCAACACCACTTTGCACGTTCGCCGCCGACCCCGCCGCCGCCGCCGCCCGCACCGCAATCGCCATCAACCCGCAGAACAAGGTGGACCTGGGTAACGCCGGCATCGCCGCCGTCGTTGGCGCCATTGTCGCGCGCGTGGCCATGGGCAACTTTGTCGACGTCTACGGCCCGCGCTTCGGCATCAGCATCTGCATCGGCCTTACGTCGCCGGCGGTGTACTGCATCGGGATGAGCACTACAGCTACTGGCTTCATCCTGTCCCGCCTGTTCATCGGGTTCTCATTGGCCACCTTTGTCGCCTGCCAGTTCTGGTGCACAAGGTGCGGGGCAAAAGGCCGGCCCGATGGGCGAGCGATGGGTTGTGCGCAAGGGGGGTTGGTCTGCGACCTTGAGCGACCCCAGCCGCGCACGGGGAGGCTGGTGCTTCTGCCGGACCCCGGCGCAGTCGCGAGGGGCAGTTGGTTGTGTGGCGGTTGCAATGTTGTGGTTGCAGCCAGGGGGGTCACAGGCTGCACTGCAGAGCGCCTGCTGGAGCGCGCAGCGACATAATCGGCCGCTTCCCTCGGACGCTGCCTCACCAGCTCACCCCTTTCTCGCAAACCGAGCAACCCGCCGCCACCCAACCCGACCCGAAACGCCCGCAGCATGTTCAATACCAAAGTTGTCGGCACCGCCAACGCCTTTGCCGCCGGCTGGGGCAACATGGGAGGCGGCTTCACGTCATTCATCATGCCCCTCATCTTCGACGGCATCATCGCCAGCGGCGTACCCGACTTCCAGGCCTGGCGCTGGGCATTCTTCGTGCCCGCGTCGTTCCAGGTGCTGCTAACTGTCATCACGATGGCCTTCTGCCAGGACATGCCAGATGGCAACATGGTCGACCTCTACAGCCACGGGGCGCTCAAGAAGCCGGGGGGCGCATCGGTGTGGAAGGCCGCAGTGGGCAACTACCGCACCTGGGTGGGTGGGGCAGGCGCGGCGCGGGGCGACGGGCGCGTCTTCGCTCGGCTTGAGGGCGGGAGGTGGCGTAGGCAATTGCAGCTGGTGTTGGCGGGCGCTTTGTGGCCATCACACTCGCGTGTTGCCGTAGCTGGGTTGGAGGCACCTGTTTTGCTCAAGCGGACGGCGCGGCGGGGCGTGCTTCCGGCTGTGTAATGCTGCATGCCTGCAGCCTCTCCCACCCCTGCATGACACAGCAACCCCCACAAACCCGGCTTGCCAATGACATCCCTAGCCTGCCGCTCAACTTCCCGGGCTCATAGCACCTCCACGTTTCCCCCCTCCAAAACCCACCTTACCCGACGCAGGTCATGGCCCTCTGCTACGGCTACGCATTTGGCGTCGAGTTGACCGTCGACAACGTGATCTCCCAGTACATGTTTGACCAGTTCCACCTGCCCCTCTCGATCGCCGGCATGCTGGGCAGCGTCTTCGGCCTCATGAACATCTTCTCTCGCCCCACCGGCGGCATCGTCTCGGACCTCGCGGCCAAGAGATTCGGCATGCGCGGCCGCCTGTGGGCGCTCTGGGTCATTCAGTCGCTGTCGGCCGTCTTCTGCATCCTGCTGGGCCTCATGTCCCACAGCCTGGGGGCCACCATGGCCGTGCTCATCATCTTCTCCATCTTCTGCCAGGCGTCGTGCGGGCTGGCCTTTGGGGTCGTGCCGTTTGTGTCCAAGCGCTCGACCGGCCTGGTTTCGGGCGTCGTCGGCGCCGGCGGCAACGCGGGCGGCGCCATCACGCAGGCCATCTTCTTCACCTACGTGGCCCTGCCCACCGACATGGCCTTCGTCTGGATGGGCGTCATGGCGCTGGTGCGCTCCCGCCAGCCAGCCAGCCAGCCTGCGTCCTTGCCTGCCTGCGTGCGCTCGCTGCCTGCGCGCACCTGCCCGACAGCGGCATCCCCTCGCATCTTGAGTGGCGCTGCCTTCCCGCGGTGCCGCGCCGGCCTTGCCATCCCGTCACGCATTGGCAGGGAGGTGTGCCGGCGCAAAGGGTCGGGTGTGCAACCGCCTAGCCGTCGACACGTCCCATTTCATCTATCTGCATCGAAACGACCCTCCATAACTTTATTTCACCACGCACACAAGATTGCTGATCTTCAACCAACCCTCCGAATCGCCCCCTCATCCGCAGGGCATGACCGCGCTGTACCTCACCATGTACTTCCCCATGTGGGGCGGCCTGTTTGTGGGCCCCAAGGTCGGTGTGACTGAGGAGGACTACTACCTGTCAGAGTACACTCCAGAGGAGATAAGTCAAGGTGGGTGACAAATCAGTGGGCCATGGGTGATGCGAGTACGCGTGAGCGCGCACGGACGCACGCGGGTGTGTGAGCGTGTGTGCACGCGCTTGCTTGCTTGTGCGTGCTCGGATGCAAGCATGAGGTGGAGTTATGTTGGGGGTGGGCAGTGTTTGCTGTACTGCTGCAGAAAAAGATGTGGTGGGCTTTACCTACCACAACCACCACTGGGGGGCGGATGTGGTGGGTGCAAGGGTGACTGCAAGGGGTTGGCGCTGTGCTGAAGACCGTCACACTTGCGGTCCCGCCGCAACCGCAAGCAGCAAACAGCCAAATCTGGTGGCAGCCACCTGACCGAGCCCCGCTCACCCCCCCCATCATCCCCCTGTTTGCCCCGCAGGCATGGCGTCGTCCTCCATCAAGTTTGCATATGAGAGCCGCTCCCAGCGGGGCGTGCGCAAGGATGTCGCCTCGACGGCGCCGCCACCCAACATAATCGCAACCACAGCATGAGCCCACTGCTGCTCCCCGTCTTTCTTTCTTCGTTCAAACTCTATTATCGTGGTTCTCAGGCAGGTCTGAGTGCAGCCTGCACCATGGCTGCGCATCTCCTGCGTGCGGTTGCCCAAGGTTTGAATGCATCGGTGGCATATCAGCCATCAGGCTGGCCGCCTTTCGCGCGTCTGTCCTGGCTCTGAGTACTGCGTGGGAGACGGACACAGGGCGTGAGATCCTGCCTTGTTCAAAGAAGTCCGAGGGTTACTTGAACAAACATGACCCGCCGCCAGTCTCAACATATCTGGCGGTGGTGCCACCACATGATGCAGTGTGGTTGTGGGCGCGCTTGTGTATCTTACCAGCAGCGGGTTGGCTGTCCTTTGACTCATGCCGGCTGGCGTTCCCACGATTGGAAGGCGCCTGGAGGGCTCGACGCAATGCGTGCTGGACTAACCGCTCCACATTGAGTGGTACGATATTTATATGCACAGATGCCTTGTCTTGACAAGATTCACTGCAGAGCGTAGCTCCCTTGCGGCTTCCGCCTTCAAGTGGCCCGCCCCCATGTGAGCGCCATTGTGGAGCACGGGGCGCGTCATCATCCCTCGTCAGCAACCGGCTTGGAAACCTTTCAGCATGCCTCAACCTTGACTGTAATAAAGCACAATGGATGGACGGCTGGTGGCATCCGTCCGGCAACAGCACGGTTCCGTACGAACGTATAATACAGCCCCCCTTGCCTGCCCTGCAGCCGCCGCCTGGTCGTGTCAATGCCTGACAGTCGCTTGAGTGGTTAACATGTACGTGGGCAGAGACCCCTTGCAAAAATATGGCATGGTGTTACGCTCCCTTTAGCCACACAGTGCAGCTGAAAGCTACAGCCCCTCTCAGGAGTGCTGTATATGACATGCTTGCAGCCACAGGGCAGCCTGTGAACCAAACATACTGTGCTGCCTTCTATGCCAGGCAGCGGGGTATCCACGCCAGCACACCCGGCAGCAGGGACACATACAAGCCGCATAGTGCATTCAACTGCCCCGCCGCTGCCTGGCGTCACCGCAAGCGCGCGTCACCGCGCTGATGTCATCATGACGTCACCTCCAGGTCCACCGCGACCATCTTCCTCGCGATGGGGTGGTACCGCGCCGCGTTGGCCTTGAAGGTGTCCAGCGCGGCCTGGCGCCCGATCTTGGAGCGGTATAGCGCGCGGTACAGCGGCCGCAGGTACTTCATGCGGCCGACAGACGCCACCATGGCCACCGCCAGGGGCAGCGCCGCCGCATCATTGGCCTGGATGCAGAGCTGAGGCATTTGGGGAGGAGGGGGTGGGGCGGACGGATGTGGCATGTGATGTGGATTGGGAGGGTTGTTAGGGCGGGGGGCAGGGCGCTTCTGCTTTGATGAGAGAGAGATATGTTGATGGTAGGTA
>NW_014012414.1:0-4805 GCF_000611645.1 Monoraphidium neglectum
GATGATCTGCTGCCGAGCACGCTCAATCCAACCTGCCTAAATCAACCTGGCCCCTGATGAATCACACAAACACACACACTCTCTTTCTTTCCCTCTCTTACACACACGCGCACACACACAAATACGCACGCGCGCACGCACACATGCGTATGCACTCACGTGCATGCGCCCATCATCCCCACGCGCGCCCCCCCCACCCCCCCACGTGTCCTGACCTGATGAAGGGCACCTCCCTCAGCCTCAGCTCCCGCACCCGCACCCCCGCGGTCTCGTCCACCAGCACCAGCTCCTTCACCAGGATCAGGCCCAGGATCTCCTGGGGATCAGATTGTGAAGACGATGAGATATGGTCATGAGTTAAGGCTTGAGAAGCATGATTCGGGTTTGTGAGGTGTCTGGAGGCGAAAAGGGGCGGGGGCTCCCGATGTGCGGAGCCGTGGGTACATAGCTGTGGGTCACAGGAGACGGAGCGCGCTCTGAGCGGGGCAGCACGTGGATTCGAGGGCTCCGCGGCTTGAGAGTAGCCTCGCACAACAGGGGTTTGATAGCCATGGCATCACACCACACGTTGCCCGCAGCAAGGGTTGAATCCCGTTGCAGTCAATCGAAACCGGCACTTCAGCTTGTGCAAACTCCGTCGCTGGGGCAATCCTCATCTGCATCACATGCGTTTGGCCAGCCACCCCATGACACGCGCCTGCTTGTTCGTCCCGTTGTACACCGGCAGGCGGCTGTGGCCCGCGTTGATGACGCGGTGCAGCAGCTCCAGGTTGATGACGTCATCGGTCGACAGCATGAACACCTGGGGGTCGGTGTGGGGTGGGGTGGTGTATGAGTCAACGAGGTTGTGCGTGTGAATGTGTGTCTTGGAAAGGAAAAGATTATGTAGAGGTGCGGCGGATGCATGTAGTCGTGTGCTGCATGCGTGTGGCTGGGGCGGTTGTTGGAGCGGGTCCATAAAACTTGATGGAGGGCGCCAGCGGCGGGAGGAGCAGAGAGCTCGCCACGCAACACCTTTGAGCCCCATCACCTTTTCAACAGGCGTCATCGCCTCGCCGGCCGTCTTGGTGGCCATGTCCAGCGCACCCTGGATCACTGTGACCCTGGACGTGGGGGTGGGGTGGGGGCAGACGGGTGGGGCTGGGGTTGGCCGGTCGCGATTGAGCGTGGGATGCAGAAGGTTCGGGCAGCGCACCAGCAGGCCGTATGCGCCCAAGCCACACGGGCAAACAAGGGCTGCACGAGACCAGCTGGCTTCCCAGGCAGGGAGGGGCCCGTGGACCGAGGGGCGGCCACCACACCGCTGGGCCCGGGCGTGCGCCCTGGCAGCCCTGGCGGGCCGGCCGCCGCGCCGCCCTGCTCACTCGTCCTGCGTGAGGGCGGTGACCTCCTCCCCCTCCTGGGGCTCCGCGTGCAGCGTCACGAGAGCCTTGAGCTCGTGGCGCCTGGAGCGAGGTTGTGTAGTTGTGTAGTGTGTGTAATGTGTGCGTACGTGCACGTGCTTGCATGTGTGTGTTTGTGTGTCTTGAGCATGGAGGACCGATAGAGAAAGGACCATGCGAGCACGCACGCCTGGGCAGACGTGAGTAGTGGCAGGCAGCAAGCTCCAGGGGCATGGGGACACGCCACACTCCGGACAACTGCATCAGCTGCGCCGCCACCATGCACGCCCCTGCCCCCTGCCGTCCGTGCACAGGGCCAGAGCCGGGGCGCCGCGGCTGGCCGCACCTGAAGAGTGCGCTCTCCTCCCCCAGCAGCCAGTCAAGCAGCTTCCCAATGGGGTAGGTTACGATCCCGGTGATCATCATCAGGATGCGCACGGGCCATGCCAGGTAGGCGCCAACCTGGGAGTGGACGTATGCATGTTTATGTGTGTGTATATGCGCATGCGTGCATGCACATGAACACGTGTTGTGCAAAAAGACACATGCATGCGTGCATGCACCCGAACAACCGCGTGCAGGCAGGTGGGTGGGTAAGCCGCGCAGCAATGCGGCGTTCCAGGCACCGCAGACGTCGGGCGTACCTGTAGCCCAAAGCGTTTGCACACTGCTTGTGGCAAGATTTCTCCAAACACAAGGATAGCAGTCACTGCGGGAGGGCGGCGAGCACGGGCACTCGGTCTACCACGATGACGAGGCGAGAGGGCGGGGCAGGCTGGGGAACACCCCCACTTGAATGATACGCATCGCGGCAGGCCGCATGCGTCTGTTTCCTGCAGCCTAGGAACGTCGCCGCACGCCCGCGGCGCATCAACATGTGGGGCGCGGCGGCCCACCCAGCCCGCGGCGCCGCGCCGGCCGCCGACAAGCTCGGCGGGCTGAAGCATGCTGGCGCCCACCCGCGATTGCGATGGCCGCCACAGGGTTGACCAGTCGGTCCAGGAAGATCGGCAGCGCCTCCATGGCCGCCGCGTTGCACAGCAGCAGCGTGGCCAGCAGGTAGTGGGGCCGCGCCAGGACCTGGGGGCGCACGCGCCGGTGCGTGGGGCGGGAGCAGTTGTAGGGTGAGGCTCTCGTCCTGGTTGGTCAGCTCCCCAGCCCCACCACCCTGCTGCTTGCACAACCATGCTGGCCACCCGCTGCTCTCCCGTGTTGTGCTTGTCCGACCACCGCAGCGGCCTGTAACATGCCGCCCCGCGCGTCCACCACTGCGGAAGCGGAGCGCCCCTGCCCCGAGAACGACCCCTTTGCTGCGATGTGGTCCTCTGCTGCCGCTCCCTGGCGGGCAGCTGCTCACCGGCTCCACCTGCTTGACGAGCCACTGCTCCTTGGGGGTGCCGCTGCGCTTCACCACCTCCAGGTCCACCCTGGTGAACGATGTATACAGGGAGAGAAATCTCGGGCGCTTGTGCATGTTTGAGTACGGCACGTGAGTTTTTGTGTGACAAGCCAGGAGGGAGTGTGTGTTAGTGTGCACACATGTGTGTGTGTGGGTGTGGGGGGGGTGAGAGTGTGTATGTGTGTGGGGGAGAGAGTAGCTGCAGCCGGGTTGATTGAAGGCAGGGACCGAGCTGCCTGTGGTAAGGCAGCCGGCGGCGAGTGCCGCCCGCTCTGGCGAACAACATGTATCGCATGTTGTGCGTAAGAAGTTTGGCAGCACACCCCCCAACACGCGTTGCTCTTGGCCCTCCATGGACCACCTGCGCCCGACTGCACGCGCAAAAGTTGGCAAAACGCCGCCCTTGCTTGTGAACCTGTGCGGCGTCTCTGCGCACGCCTCAGCCCCTCGGCTTGGAGCAGCTCGCTCACTTGTCGATCGACAGCAGGCCCAGTGTGAGGCCCGCCATCAGGCCAGCCATGATGACAAGGAGAATGATTATGATGATGTAGATCGCCATCTGGTTGGGTGGCATGGAGCCCGGCGGGTGCTCCAGGGCCAGCAGGCGACGCCCGAGCGCCGCACGTGCGGCGCCGTCCGCGTGTGCGCTGCCGCCGTCGAGGGCTGACAGGCCGCCGTGCAGCAACACGGCCGCAACACCTAGGGGTGGATCTTTGCCCATGGCTGCCACAGTCCCTGTTGATAGGTGGCACATGCATATTGTGAGCCGTATACAGGTGTTGACACACCTGTGCGCGGGCTGCAGCGCGCAACTGCATCGCGCACTGTCCAAGACAGGCGGTCGTGTGTGCTCCCTGCTGTCAGGACCGCGGTTGGTTCGGGAAACATCGCAACCTGACCCGACGAGCTGTATAATCAGCGTGCATGCACCTTTGAAGATTGTTATTGCCGGAGCAGCTCCAGAACAGCTGGAGAAAAGCTCAGACTAAGAAAGCAGCGAGATCTGTCGAGAGATTTGCGAGCACAGACCAGCACTCTTACAAGTGTTGATCAGCACCTGGCATATAGGGCTGCCAAGGGCACGTGCGATTTGTCGCGCTGAGACGCGGTACAAACGACACGAACCCACAGGCTTGTCCTGACTGTGCCTGTTGGCCAGAACTACAAACGTTTGTGCGTAGAGTACGACGGCTTCGGCACACAACCGCTTGCTTGCCCTGCCCATGTGCACATGGCACCTTTCGCGGCCGCCACGTGTCTAGGCCGCCAGGTGTCACAAGTGACGCACTGGCATGTCTGATCTCGAGCGGACAGGCAGATGCCCTTGAGTTTCAATCATGGTATGCTTCTATATGGCTGGCATCTTCATGATTTCTTGCTCCTCTGTACCACACCTGGGCCTGTTTGGAAGGGCCCCCGCATGAGCGGATCTACGCCAACCCATCACCAAGGGAAGCCACGCATCTGCTTAGTTACCTCGTAATGGCAGGCCGGGCTGATGTGGCTGCAGAGCCCCTCAAACGTCAAAAGCTCATCATGGTTTCTCAGGCGGGCAAATCTCGTAAGCCAAGTTCAACGCGTATCGAGTTTCGCCTCAAACGTGCGCGGGGGGCCTGTCGCGCCGTCGGGGTGACCGTGGTGCGCCAGCAGGCTTGGGGTGCCCGCATCGCCGAGCCGCTTCCAGGTGGCAGCGGGCAATTGCCACGCGCTCAGACTTGAAGGCAGCTTTGGGTTTGGCCCAGGAACAAAACGACTTCTGCCCCTTGCGACCAAAATTGTCGGCGATCCGAGGCGGCCAGCGCATTAGCCCCCCCCACCGGCCTGTCCCCCAGTACTAGCAGTCCACAACACCCCATGAAAAACGCCCTTGCCCGCAACCTCCCAACAGCTTAGCATGCAAATGGCGCGCCAGCCAGCTTAGCCCGGCGCGGGCACCCCGCCCCATCGATTCACGGCGGCGGCGTCGCGCCGCCGCCATCGCTCCCGCCGCCGCCGCCCTGCTCGTCCTCCTGCTCGCCCCCGCC
>NW_014012414.1:5409-16395 GCF_000611645.1 Monoraphidium neglectum
CCCGCCGCCGCCGCCCTGCTCGTCCTCCTGCTCGCCCCCGCCGTCGCCGCCGCCGCCCCCGCCGCCCTCCTCGTCCTCGTCCCCCAGCAGCGCAGCCAGGATCGCCCCCATGTGCCGCGCATCGGCCGCAGACACGCCGCCACGCCCGCGGCCGCCGCGGCCGCGGCCGCGCCCCCGGCCGCCCTCGGCCTCTGTGCTGATGGTGACGCCCTCCAGGACTGCTGCGTCGAGCCGCAGCTTCCGCTGCTGGATTGCATAGATGTCTGGGGGCCGGGGCGAGAGAGAGGGGCGCCGAGGGGTTGGGGTCAAGCCGGCGGTGGTGGGTGCAGGAGAGGAACGCCGGCGGTTGCGGAAAGGGCGGCACAACTGGACGGCTGGCAAGCAAGGCACGCTGACGCATTCAGCGAGCAGGCATCGGCCCGCTCGTGCCCAAGGGTGGTTGCAGGTACTGGGACGTCTGGCAATCAGCGCGCCAGCATGCCCAGTGCGTGCAGTCAGAGGCCGCTCCTCCCGTCTCAACCCAAGCGCATCGGGCCAGGGGCGGCGGCGGCCCCTCGGGCCGCTTTCTTCCGCGGGCCGCACCCGCGTCAACGGTGTTGTTGCAGACGAGGCGGTACACCGTGACCTTGCGCGTCTGCCCCAGGCGGTGGCAGCGGTCCTCCGCCTGGCGGTCGACCTGTGTGCGTGTGTGTGTGTGTGCGCGTGCGTGCGTGCGTGCGTGTGTGTGTGTGTGTGTGTGTGTGTGTGTGTGTGTGTGTGTTGCAGAGGGCTAGGACAGCTGAAAGCAGTTGAGGGCCTCCTTAGGCTGTGTTCAGACCAGGAACACCTCACTAGCCAGGCAGGACCCTGACACCCACAGGCAGCTCGCTGGAAAGGTGCCGCTGTGCGACTGCTGCTGTGCACCTGCTGCTGCTGTCTCAAGCGCCCGGCCACCCCGTCGCTGACGCTGCGCCGCGTTGCCACTGCCCATGACAACCTCCCTGTCGCATCATCATGACATCATCGTCACCCAGCGCTTCCTGGACGTGGCCCTGCCCATATCCAGCGTCATGCTGGTGCACAACGGCAACAATCGCGCGCTGCAGCGGCTGCAGGGCCTCGCGCCCCGCGTGCACATCGTGGCGCTCGCGCCGCACGTGGCCTCGTCGGCGCGGGCAAACCTCACGCTCGACGTCGGCTGGGCCATGGCCACGCTGCAGTTCCAGCCCAAGGCGCGTGGCTGCGCACGCCTAGAGGTTGGGGGTTGAGGGACGACGGCAGAGAGGGGCGTTGGGAGGGGCCTTTCTGCAACGCGTGGCTGCTCTTATTGAGTCTTTATTCCCTCCCCGCCGCCCGCCGCGCAGGGGTCATGCACGCTGTCCAGCCTCAACGCCATCAGCTGCCTCCACGGCTTCGCCATCCAGGGCAACTTCGAGCCGCAGCGCCGCAACTACGCGCGCGTCTGGGAGCTGCTGCGCGTCCACGTCGCGCGAGGCCACCTGCCGACCAAGCCGCCGGCGCCGCCGCTGCACCTGCACCTGGTGGGGCGGGGCAGCGTGGACAACCTCAACCTGCCGGAGGGCGTCAAGTCGCTGACCACGGTGCACTTCAACCAGCGGTACCCGGAATACTATGAGCAGGTGGGGTGCAGGGGTGTGTGTAGGTGTTTTTGTGTGTTTGTGTGTGTGTGTGTGCGCGCATGTGTGTGTGCAAGTGTGTGTTCGTGTGTGTGTGTGTGTGTGTGTGCGCGTGTGTGTGTGTGTGTGTGTGTGTGTGTGTGGGTGCGTGTGCGTTTGCGCGCGTGCGTGTGTGTGTGTGGGTGGGTGGGTGCGCGCGCGTGCATACACACTTGTGCCTGCATTTCCTGGGATGTCAATCATTTGGGAATGTGCACTCCTGTGCGCGTGCGCGTGTGCGCCCAATGAACGCATGTTTGGCACTTGAGGGTCAGTTGGCTAGAGGGTGGCTTGACGTCACAGCCAGCCGGCGGCTCGTTGTCACATACTGCCGGCTGCCGCCACCCCATAAGTCTGCTAGTGCGCCCCGTGCACACTTCTTCCCCTCCCCATCCCGCCCTCCTGCCCTGCCGGCGCTGCGCCGCCCAGATTCACCACACGCACGCGCTGCTGCTGGTGCTGGGGTCCCCCGCGTACCTCACCTCCAAGATGAGCTCCACGGTGGTGTCGTCCCTCACCACGGGCGTCCCCGTCATCGCTGACGAGGCGGTGCTGAGGGCCTACTCCTTCCTGGGCCACGAGGACGTGTTCCTCATGCACAAGGGGGAGGACGAGGTCGACGCCATGCTCAGGGTGAGGGGCGGCCTGCAAGGGCCTGGGCGGGGGCCAGGAGATGTGAAGGGGGTTTGGCGAGCCCGGCTCCCGGGGTGGGCCAAGACGCGGCAGCACGCTGTGGGCTGGGTAGTGGCGCCTCGCGCGGCGCCGGCGATGCGCTTCGGGTACGCATGGGCTCCCTGAGCCTCTGGCAGAGGGCCGGGCTGCCGCAGTCGCTGGCGCGCAGTGAGCAGCCCACCTGGCTCTAGTGATGTCCGCCCGCCCAGGCAGCCTCGACAGCACCTCGCAACCCCGCCGCCCCACCCCGCCTTGCTTGCCCCTCTTTCGCGCGCTAGGTGCTGCGCAAGAGCCCCGCCGAGATCTACCACGTGCACTCGCGCGTCCGCCAGCTCGCCACGTCGCTCAACGCGCGCACCGCCAAGATGCTGCGGGAGCGCTGGATGCCGCTGCAGAGCGAGGTCAAGAACCGCCACGCGGCCCTGCGCGTCGCCTTTTCCGAGCAGTAGGCAGCAGGCGTGGCGGCGCCCGCCTGCGTGCCCCTCGGCACGCCGCGGCGACTACTGTCTTGGCGCCGTGGACAAGCGCGTCGTCGCGGCTTTGCAGCAAACTCGCACGCGCATTGGGCTGCCAACGCCCCTGCCTGCGCGTCGCGTGTCAAGGTGGAGCTTGGACGCTTTTGGCGCAGCTGTCGGATGCGCGGGGAGGCGGCTACGTTTCCTTCGTCTTGCTGCGCCGCCCCTGGCGGGCTTGCGGCTGTCCTTCCTTGGCACACCGCTGCTCGCACCCCCACGCTGGCCCCACCCCAATAAACTTTGTGGTCCTACTCGTTTTGTTGAGTTCTCAGTTGCATCCAGCAGCGCTGGTGAGGAGGCTTGCCACGCGGCGTGCGCAACACAAGCAACGTTCTGCTTGTGGCGTCGGGCAGGAGATCAGCCGCACCAGGATTGCCTCTCGCATGTGTGACCTGCTTTTGCACCAAATCCGCTTCCTGCAATTCCGTCAATGTGATTAGAGCCTGTTATGGCGAGCCCCTTTTTCAGGTAAGCCGTGCATACACAGCTTGCGCAACCACGTCTTGGCCTAGGCAATTTTTTGCAGGAGGCCCCACCCCCACAAGAGGCTGAAATTAGACCAACACTTGGCGCTTTACACCCCGCGATTTTAACTTAGAAAGCATCACGACACCCTGCACACGCGGGTGCCCCGGGAAGCGCCCTGGGGCTTGGGACCACGCACTCTTGCAATTTGCGCTCATCGCGCGCACCGCAGTAATTGCTGCAAGCGATCAGCTATCCATGACGGAGGCCAATAGGCGCCTCTGGGCAACCCATCACGGGGCTGTGCAAAGCATACCGTATCACTGGACATAGGCTTGCGGCCACAGCGGTCGGATGCGACGCAAGAGGCCCGGTCTACTCCCAAGTATCACACCGCTGGCTTGGTTGGCAGCTGGGTCGGTGGGCCGTGGCTGTTTGACGTCCCGTAACCGTCGGGTGAAGCTCGCAGGTCATCAGCCAAAGATGATCTGGCTTGTGCCGCCTGGGGGCGCAACCACGCGGCTGGAGTTCTTGTCTGTCAAAAAGTTGCCGACATTCTGGCCTGCATCGAGAGAGCAGAGGACACCGTGCGGCCGGGTGGCACGTGCAAAGCCGTGGTTGAGCTCGTAGGTTGCACAGGCTGACGGCTCTTGCATGTCACCTTGGATTAGCGCACAATACAGCAGAGTCCGTCCCAGCCGAAGGCCGCTTCTCCTCACCGCTGGGGCGCGCGTAGTTGTTGTTGGCCCTGGACTCGGAGCCCACGCTCAGCGCTCCGGGCGGCGGGCCCGGCCTCCCCGCGGGCAGGCCGGCGATCGCCGCCGGCGACAGCGGCGCAGCCTGCTTGCTCCGTGGCGAGGGCGCATTCTCAGCGGCGGCGGAGGACGCGTCGCCGAAGACAATGCTTGTGGCGCCGCCGGGGGGCGCGAGGACGCGGCTGCTGTTCCTGTCAGTCATAAAGTTGCCGACGTTCTGGCCTACAAGGGGGTGGGCAAGGGGCTCCATTCAGTGGTGGGGCGGCTCTCTTGCCCGCCATGCATGCTTCTAGAACCCAGCAGCCACCCTGCTATGCACCCACTCTCTGGAAAATACATCGCCGCACCCACCAACTACCTGATGGGCGTGAATAGTTGTTCTTGGCAAAGCCCTGCGCGACGTCGGCTGAGTTGGTGCCAGCAACTGTGTTGATGACAAGGTCTTCCCCGGTCTCATTCTTCATGGAGCTGCAGAGGTGGGTGAATACATGAACAGTAATCACATCCATGAGTAAGGCGGGCGCTGATTGTGTACAAGGGCGGAATCGCACCGCAACGCCACAGCATGGTGATCTGGGCTGTGTGCACGGCGCACCCGCTGGCCAGAGCAAAGACGCCCCCTCCTGCCCCCGATGCACTTACAAATCCCCTGTTTCGAGCATGTGCTCCCTGACGCGCTCGGCCAGCTGCTCCTTGCCGCCCGCGGGGCTGATGCCGCGCGCCCTGCACTGGATGCGCAGGTCCTTCAGCAGCACCTGCTTCACAGCCCTGTCAATCTCCTCCGGGCTCATGGCTGCGCGCACGCGCATGCATGGAGCCAGGGAGTGCTTGATGTTGGGAAAAGCCCGCCAAGCATGTGTTTTTTGCCCTCGGCCCATTCGCAAAGCGCGAAAACCCCAATATTCCGTAGTACGATCCAAACCAGCTCATAGTCACCCGCATGGGCGCACCTGTTGCAACCTTCGTTCGAATTCAGGGGCGGGTGGCCAGAAGCACGGTCTACGTGGCTTGAAGAAAGATGTTGGAAGAAGCTGATGTTATTGTGGTCAAGCGATTGTAGACGTGCACTTGTAGCTGCAGGGCCATCCCTTTGGCGGCCCGCACCTGCTTCCCTGCTGCCCCCTGGGCAGCTGCTGCCGTTTCGCGTTCAAGTGCGCGGGTCAGCAGCTACTCATACTGTCACTTCGCTGCACGCGCCAAAGCCTGTGAGGCAATACAGGCATAGGCAGCTTTCATTTTGCCTCTAGTGCGGTTTGAACCCTTGGATCCGAACTATGATGGGCACAGTACGGTAGTGCATTCTGCACTGAAGCACATTCGTGCAATGCAACAAGCCACCACACAGGTATATGCGTTCGCCGTTGCTGGGACAATTCGCCCTTTCACAGCATGAACCAATGCACGAGTCCTGTCCCTTGTTGTCCCGTGGCGTCTGCCCACCCCCTTCCATCACCAGTCATATGCTGGTGATGTGGAGGCCATTTATTAATGTTGCACAGCAGTGTTGGATGAGCATAGCTTTGACACTCGAAAAATCTTCTGACCTTTGGGTTATGGGTTTTGTCTGCCGGGCTGTCAACTTTGGTGCGCCTCTTTGTTGGGCGGGTTTGAGCGCCCGGCGACAAAGCGGCAGGCAAACGGATCTTCACAACCTTGTCATATCGATGCCGAAATGCATTGCCCCGCCTCTGTGTATGTGGCACGGCCAAATCGCACCTCAATGAAGCATGGAGGGGCACCGCAGTGCCCTTCACGCCTGTTGGGCCAGGCACGATTGCAGGGCACTTCTCGCTAGCTGCACCCGCAGGCACGCGCAAGGGCATGTCTGATCAAGGCATTCGAGCAGGCCACCAGCAGGAAACGAGAGCCTTACAGTATGTGATTTCGACAATATGGATGTGTTCCGCCAGTCCTCTGCCTGCTGCCGGTACGTGCAGAATGATGGCGGGGACGCTGTAGGTGCCTGCGTTTTTCAGGCCTCGTTTTTGTGCTGGTGTCAGGATGGAGCACTTCAAGGCGCAGTGGTGCACCACCCCATCCTCCTTGCAGTTTTTTGCTGACCCCACGTCTGCGCACTTGATTTGGCCGCCCATGAAGGGATCCGGAATCGTGGGAAAGATGACGTAAAAAGCGTTCATGTCGGGCGTCTCGACAATGATTGTTGCAGGCTGCATGCACGGCAGGATTGCTTCTAGCACGGGAGGAGAGAACGTGCATATGATTGAACTTCCGATTGGTCGGAAGTGGTGCAGCACATTCATCTGCCAAGCGGCGGTTGTTGCTTGAACACAGCAAGTCGTGCCGTGTCACATAACGTGGGTATCCGCCGCCGTAGGGCTACAATGCGGGCTCCCAACGCCAGCAACAGCGCTCACGGCAAAACCATGGGCTTGCGCCTGACACAAACACGCGCCATGCCTTCAAGCCCCTCAGGCCTGTAGCACGCAGTGGTGGGCTTTGCGGGGTGCTTTGCACCTGGACTCTTTCATCAAGCCCGTCGTAAGCTGACCTGAGTGAAGTTGTGTTGGGCGGGTGTTGCGGCCATACTGCTGGCGGCCCCACAAAGGTGTTTCGCCTTGTAAGCACAGAATAAGAGAAGACCCAGGCTGATTGCAAAGCACAATGTAATGTAGGCGACGTTGAAAGTGCACTTGATGACGAAACGCCGACTGACGGCAGCATTGAGGTCCATGGCCGTGAAACAACGTGACATTGGTTACCTCATTACCCCACACAATGCTGGTTGCTGCGTTGAACGTTGGAGGTAAGGCAGGCCCTTACATCAGGGCAGGCAGGAGAATGCTGGCTGGCTGCGGTCGCAGCACGCAGGCATACGTAGCATTTTTGCAGCAGCACATGGGCGCCCGCCGCACGGAAGGGGCTGCTGACTGGCTGACGGACTGGCTGTTGGTACTGTCCAGAAGCCTCCAGGCGTCCGAACGCGTGATAAAACGCAAGCATACCTGAGTTATCAGGATATTTTGTTAAAAATCATGATGGATGTCGCGCCGCGGTCGATTTCCGCGCTCCTCTCTAGCTGCAACACTGAGCATTCACTGACTGTAAGTGTGCAGCCACAAATTGTCTGCAGGAGTAGACGTGATCCGATGTTTTGTACGCGTTATGGGACTACGGCGTGCACGCTGTTGGGATGCAACGTGCGGGTGACACACGCCTGCGGTGCATCAGTCATGCTGGCTAACAACAAGAAGTACAGATATCAAAGAGATCTTGGTTGATTGAGACGAAAATTCGTCGTATCAAGCATGCATTGACGAGGGTTTGTTTACCGTGGGGCGCCCAGCGAGAGCGGTCACCACTACAGACACCGCTCACAGATGTAGCAAGCAGCAGTGTGCTCAAAGGGACTGGGGTAACCCCGCCCATACCCGTTCCACCGGTACCCCTCGATACACTGAATCACCTGCGCGGTACGGTAGGTGGCAGGCCGACCGGGGCAGCTCGAGAAAAGTCTCAACTAGCGAAGACGTACATGCCGGGTTGATGCTGCTGGCCTGGCTGATGTGGCTACTGCACAAGGTTTAGCCTGCGTATTTGGACCGGCAATGCGCGTCAACTTGATAACACGCATGGACCCCCAGAACCCCTCCCTGCCTCACCTGGCGTGCTGTGATCTTGTTAGATGGCGCGCTGATGTTGGGCGGATAATCACCCTCCAACAGATCCGAAAAACCTGCGCGCCGCAGTGCGCAGAGAAGATAGGTGCGCCCTTGCCCTGCGCATGCCGTCGCGCAGATCGCAGACCGACGCCCTGGCGACGCGCCCGCGGCGTGGGCTGGCACGCAGCTGCCAAAGGAGATGCTGGGCTGGGAGGCCAAGCTGACAAGACACGACTGCTGCTCCTCGCAGTGGAAATGTGTCCACAAGCATCCACACGGGTGCGTGGCAGCGGTACCGTTGCCGTACGTCTTATGCTGCTGCGATGCGCTTCCTTTGCATTCCGTTATGCCCAGCACGCCATCGTCGTCTGTTTCAGCGGCGCTGCTTGCAGCAATTGCCACTCCGCTTGATTTCTCAGCCGCCGTATGCCCACCATTGTCTGTGCCTGCAGGTATGCATGAGAGGCCAAACAAGCCGCTGGTGTGATGCTGGCTGCAGCAATAAGAAGCAGCCTCATCTCGTGGCTGGGCGTGCCCACTTGCTCGTGTTCCGCAGCATAGAAACATGAGTGCCAAGGCTATGGCACCTCTTGTCGCGTGTGTCTCTGGTTCCAAGTTTTACCTGGTGTCAAGGGAAGAGAAATCGGTGGAGGTATGGTATGAACGCAACATGAGATGGAGAGTTGGCTGGATGTTAACATTATGTAAGGGTTTCGCCATCCCCTGCACTGCGCCACTCCGCGACGGCATCTCTGCAGTACAGCACACGCAATCACGCTGCCTGGGGGAGCTTGATGGAGCATGACATACGATTTATACAAGGGCAAATCTCTTGTGACTTGCGACTCTCTGGCTCATTGTTGTATGCATATGCTCTGGGCTCATAAGCACATGAGCCCAGAGCGTGCGCAGTCGGTGGAGTCGACATCGCAAGCGCAGCGGCGGCCGGTGACCCCTTGCAGTTACTGTAAGGGGGTGCTTTTTGCTGCTGCAGCACTCCCTTGCGGCGCGTCGCAGACGTCCTGCACATACATTCATATATACTGATTGATGCCGTCCGTCTCATCAAAGAAAGCTGAGCACAGCGTGTCTTGTCGCTAGCCGAACGCCCTTGCAGGGCTTCGTAAGCTAGACACCGTAGAAGCTCAACCTGACAAATATCACATTACACAGTATGCAAACTCTTGGAAGAATGCGGCAGGGAGCAGCCTCCCTGCCGAGATCAGTGCTGCCACGACCTGCAGTGCGCATGAGTGCAGTCCATCCCAAGCATAGGCAGCTCTTGCAATGGTGAGGAATACAATGAGACTGAAGCTGTCGCGTGTCTCGCTGCCTTGGACGTCACTGACCGCGTCCATCGTTACACAGGCGCCGGCTGTCCACGAACGACGCCGCTCCACAGCCTGTGATTGACCCCATGACTGCAACAATCGATGAGGTGGGCCGTTGCGCACCAGCGCATCGATCGCACGCCCCCACCGCCGGTCCGCTGGCCGCCAACAAAGTCAGCGGCTCCCGAGCGCCGCGGCGCGACCCTAGCACCGCACCGAAGGCAGCCCCTCGCCCGCGCCGCGACTGCAGGACAGCAAGTCCACTCGGAAGATGCGCGAGGAGATGCTCAGGCCGCTGCGGACGGCGCTGACGGAGGCGATCATGAGGCATACCAAGGCGACAGGCGTTCGCGAGGCGCTCGAGGCCGAGGTGAGGAGCGCGGGGCCGCGCCCTGCCCCGGCAATAGCGCGCCGCTGGCTGCGGCCCCGCGCTCCTCACCTCGGCCTCGAGCGGCTGCGCTCCACACCATGCGCGCACAGCAGCAGCGGCCGCCAGCTCTCCGGCGGCCGCTGAGCCAGCGCCCGCCCGCACACCCGCGCAGCCGCCTCGTTGCGCCGCGGCCGAACGGCAGCCCGCCCCCGCCCGCCACCGCCTCGGCTCAACCGTCGCCGCCACCGCCGCCGCCGCGTGCACTGCGTGCGTGCGTGCGTGCACGCTCTTGCTCCCGCGTCAGGTTTGTGTGCTGTTCGACCGGGCCATCCAAGCGGAGGGCGGCGCGGACGTGAACGTGGAGGATGTGGCGGCGGCAGCGATGCAGGCGGTGGGGGGCGCGCTCAAGGACGAGGTCGAGGCGGCGGCCGTGGTGGAAGCCACCAAGCAGGCGCTCGCGGCGACCCTCAAGTCGCTGCAGGCGCTGAGCCCGGAGCCCGCGGACTTTGAGAGCGACGCGCGCGTGGAGGAGGAGGTCGCCGCCGCCGTCGCCGACGCGACGGCGAGCGTCGACGGCACCGATGGGGGCACGCCCGGCGCGGCGACGCTGGCGAGCGTGGACGGCGTGGCCATGCGGTCGCTGTCTGAGTCGATGCAGCGCGTGGATGCGCTGCTCGGGTCCGACAGCGCCGCCGCCTCGTCCGACGCCGCGCCCGGCGACGCGCCCAGGGCGCCGCCCGCCCCCAGCCCCGCCGCCGTCGCCGCCGCCGCCAAGGCGGCGGCCGACGCGAAGCAGCGCAACCGCTGGGTGGTCGTCGGGCTCGTGGCCGCGGTCGCGTTCGCCGCGTCGGCTTTCATCAAGTCGCCGCTCGGCGCGTCGGCGGTCGCGGCGCTGCAGTCGCTGGCGCAGCCGCTGCTGGACAAGCTGGGGCCGATCCACGTCGGGGACGCGGAGCGCGGGCTGCTGGAGACGATCTACCTGTTGCTGACCAGCATAGTGTGCGTGCCGGCGGTCTGCAAGCTCATCCCCGGCGGCAGCCCGGTGCTGGGTTACCTGGTGAGCGGTCCCTCGGTGTGCGGCTCGCTGTGGGGTGGGGCGGGGCGGCCGGAGACGCATCGGCGGCGCGGGGCTTGCTGGCTACAGTCGGTGGACGGGAGCGGGCATGTCACGGGCGCGGGGGGGCAGGGCCAGATGCTGCCAGACTTCTGCAGAGCTCTTCTGGGCTGGCTGGTCCCGTTGGTAGTCCTGCCGACGCGTCGCTGCCGCTGCCGCGCGTAGATCGGGGGTGCCCTGGTGGGGCCTCACGCCCTCAACATCATCTCAGACGTCCACCAGGTGGGCACTGTGCGGGGCGGACACACAGGGGGGGAGGGGATGTGATGCACAGTTGCGTGTGAGTGTGGGTGGTGGTGGCGGGCGACGCGGACGCGGCGCAGCCGTAGTCAGTGCCGCGGGCTCCGCCGCAGCACACAAACACCCGCGCACGATCCCTGCGGCAAGGCTGAGCGAATTCCTGCTTGTCACGCCGACACACCGTTTCCATGCCGTGCACATCGTAATCAGCCCACCCCAACACCCACCTACTCTCAAGCACTCACCCAC